>NC_043965.1:4193592-4448410 GCF_902148855.1 Sphaeramia orbicularis | reverse complement strand
ATCTCAATTATTCATAGGATAAAATGTACAGAATCTTGTAAAATGAGAATAAAAGGAGCAAAATACTTGAAAAATACAAAAAAAAAAAAACAAAAAACCTGGAAATATGGCATAAAAGTGAACAAAAACATCTACAGTGAAGATAAAATGAGTAAAATACCTGAAAAATCAGGAGAATTTATTGTTTTTATAACATCCAGAACCCTGTATTTATTCTGTTAACTCTCAAAAACCAAAACCATCTACTGATCGAAACTGTTTCATACCTGTTGATCCACTAATCCTATCAATACATGGAAATTATTGGTGTAAAATACAGTTTTTCATCTTGTCATGGTCATCAGATATGACCCATTTGGACGTTCAGAGGCTCCGTAGTTACCATGGAAACACCGTCATCTTCTACAACATTGATTCGTCAGTAAAACCCATGGAGTTGGATCAATGACAGTGGATGGACACACTGGGTTTATATTCAGTTATTAATATATTTGCTGAAAAAGTCACTTTTTCTTCAGTTTTCTCTCTTTTTGATATAATAACCATCAACTTTACTCTTAGCTTTTATGAACATCTGCATGATTAGTAAATTAAATACAGGAAAAGACCTGATTTTCACTGAAAAACCTCCAAATACAGAGGATAATATAATAGTGATAAACCACTTCGTTTAAAGGTCTGGTCAGACTGGGGGTTAACCCTGACCCTCCCCCTCCCCCCCGACCATTCCCTGGCTGAACCACGGACACCGGACTACTGACCGTCCCCCCCCCTCCCTTTCAGATTACACACTGCTACATGAAGAGATCACTTCCACAGAAAACATTGTACTACAAGGAGCTACCATGGACAGAGACAAGTCCTGCACCAGTACCTGGTCTGTCCACCAGTCCTGGACCGGCAGTCTCTTCACCAGGATCAGGAGAAGAGACTGCAGCCCCGCCCCAGGAGAAGACACCGATGGTCTGGGACTGGTGCAGACCGTGGCCCTGGCTCTCATTGGTTCTTACGGTGGTCAGACTAAGGCAGAGCCGCCGTTGGTCTTCAGATCCTTCTCCTCTTTCAGCCGTCTCCATGTTTTAAAATCATCTCCCATACATCTCCTTGTTTTGTTTCTCACTTTGTCATGACGTATTTGGGAATAATCAGAGTCCTTTTAGGTTTATTAACCTCAGACATTTCTGATCAGAAATGTTCCAGCTGCAGCTCAGTGGAACTGCCAACCTGGATGAACAAAGGCTTCTGACTGTGATTGGCAGACAGGTGATGGGCGGAGCCTCAGACCAAAACACATAATGTCAACATAAACATCATTTGGGGGCTGACACTGAGCTTTTCAGATGCAGATATTCTGTCTGGACTACTGCTGTCAGTGAGATCAGTATTTGAATGAACAGGATTTCTTACTGTCTGGTGACAGTCAAGGCCATTTTAGAATTACTTAAAAAAAATTTCTACATACTGCACCTTTCAAATCTTCAGTGTAATTTTTGTATTTCACTAATTCATCCCGCGGGCCAGATTGGACCCTTTGGCAGGCTGGTTTTGGCCCCCGGGCCACATGTTTGACACCACTGCATTATAAGCTGAACCTGAGCTCTATAAATCCGATCATCAGACCCACATCGTTCATCAAACATGGCGCCACAGTGGGCCTATACGTGTCCACTTTAGAGCTGAGCAACAGCGTACCCACGGTATGCCATCAATATATATAACACATGCTCATAGCATAAACCAATTAATTGTGGCTCCATTATTTATGATGTGCCTCCGTCACTGAGGACACGCTGATGCTGACATACATCCACCCGGCTTACAGCCCTCAGTCTGACATACAATTTTCTGATGAATTGTTGTACAGATGTTTGCATGTTCTGTCTGCAGACTGCTGTACACGCTCCACCAAACCAAACCCTTTCACTGTAATCCTGCATGTAGGCATGTAGTGGGGGGGGTGGATCAAATTAAACAGATATGCTTATCTAAACTATTTATTAAAGGAACCATATCCCAGATATAATCCTAATATGTTATCAAGAGCCGGGGGGATTTTGGACGTACGCACAGCGCTCAAACCCAGGTGTACGGGGTCGTAAGTCGGAGGATTAGCAGAAAGGTTATTGTAATTTTTTAAATAACACAAAAGCAGATTTCATTATTAAAAGGCTGAAGGGACCATCTGGGAGGACTCTACTGTATCTGCACACACACCAATTATTATTATTGTTTTCCATGGACTCAGAGCAGCAGGTCAGGACAAAAGTCCATCTGATCATGGACTTGACTTGTAGGATGAGGACAGAGCTGAACAGATTAACAGAGTGGACCGACTGCAGGAAGTTAGAGCACAAGCACATCCTGCAGGGGTTTGACAGGGGGGAGGGGCTTAACCTGCACAGAGGACACACCTGAACAAACACCAGGAGGTGATTGGACAGTACAGCAGTGTGGTAACCAGAGCATGTGTTCATAATAATAATAATAATAATAATAATAATAATAATAATAATACCTTATAATACCTACAGACAATGCATAAAATACAAAGAAATAAACAAATAGAAGAATTGCAATACATAAAAATGAGAATGTTTTATTGTGATATCTTTTTTTTCTCATTTTCAAGCCATTTTTGTCATTTTCTGTTCATATCCTTTACATTTTCCTTTTCTTACACAGTTTTTGTCCATTTTGTCTTTCGCATCATTGTCGTCTTAATGTCTTGTATAATATTTCAGTCTTTACTTTTTTTTTTTTTAATTTTGTCTTTCATGTATTTTTTTGTTTTTATGATTTGGGCCATGTTTGCACTTATACATTTATTAAGCAACATTTATTATATTATGTTTTCTTCATCTTGTGGCATTTTTGCCTTGGCGTGTCTTTTGCTGTTTTTGTCATTTTAATCTTGTTACATGTTTTACATGATCTTCCTTTTGCATCATCTCTGTCTTTCATGTTTACCTGATTGCCTGACAGAAATGGAAAAAACTGACTAAAAACACCTGTTTTTTTTTTTTTTTCATTTTCTGAGACCGGATGTTGTCATTTTCAAGGAAAGAGGACTAATACCTAGAACACAAAGATTCTCACTAATGATGGATTCGTACGAATCTTCCAGTTCGTATAAAATCTCCCTCTACGAATGTCTACGAACTCCAGATTTCGTACGAACTGGAAGATTCTGTCAGGTAGTAACTTTCTTTTTTGTTATTATGAAGAAAAAAACAAAAATCAGTCCGTTTTAAAAAATTTGGTTTATCTGTTTTGACACTGAAAAGAAAACGCCTGAAATTCAATTTAAATTCTTCTATTTTAAAACAAAAATCAATTAACCACTAGTTTTTCTTTTGTTTCTGAAAAGAAAATCCAATTACCAACAGATACGCTGAGCATAAAACCCCACATTTGGTCCATTTGCTTATTTCCAATTTTTAATTTGTGTGTACAATCAAAAGAATGAAAAACAACTCGTTTTTGATTTGTACATGAATAATGAAATAACCAGTCGTTTTTTCGTTTTCTGATTGTGGATTCTCAGTTGAATATGAAAAAACTGAATCATACACAGATTCCTCTCCTCTAAAGCTCACATTCATAAACCACAAACCACTCTTCTATTTTAATCAGTGAAACGACGTCATGTGACGTTACCGTTGTATATTTCCTCATGACATTCGTCGACCCACTAAAAGCAGCCGTACTGTAAAACAACTCCAAACTCACTACAAAGCAGGAACAGCCCGTGCTGATGTAAAAGTGCTGACGGTCCAGACTGCGGCGGCGGCGGCGCTCATACTCGTCAGCGCCGCCCTCAGCGGACCCATGTGACACCAGCCACCTCGTTTCTGAACTGCGCTTGCAGCTTTCTGTGACAGGTACGCCAGGCGGCATCAACATATCCAGCCACAACAGCCGCGACTCACGGCCTCCAGGTTCATCCGCTCTGACGGATATTTTCTGTTTGTTGCCCGAGGGATTACGAGGCCCGACCAAACAAAGGCACCAACATAATGTTTTGTGTTGGAGCTGCTTTGGTTCTCCTGTCTACTGCAGACACAATGCAGTTAAAAAAAAGGAGATTTTTTCCCATCTGTTTTTTGCTGTGTTGTTTATGTGTAGATCTTCATCAGAGTGATATTTCTCCAACACACCAGACATATTCTGCTTCTGGATTTGTGTATGTACGGGGTTTGTAAAACATTGCCAACTTGTGCATGACTACTGTGGCAATTACTAGTTTCCCATCTGCTTCGCTTTGTGCAATTTTGCAGCCTCGCATTCAGCTTTGATGGGAAACTAAAACCTGCTTCTTTCAGCTGCTTGTCATATTAACACGATCGCTTAATGTGCATTAGAGACTGTTTATTTATTTATTTATTTTTAGATTTTCTTCTCTGTTTTTTTTTTCTTTGCCCACATTATATATTTTTTTTTTGAACATGTAGAGAAACAAAACAAAACAAAACAAAGCAAATTAAGACAAAAACAAAATAACATTTAAATGGACAGAATCTTTCTTCAAGCACATACAAGTCTGAACATTGCATGGTGGAAAAGGAGTAGGAAGAAGTATGAACTTATTTAATCCAACCCCTCAGTGCTTTTACACCTTTATCACTAACTTAATACAAGAATCAAACAATACAATTTTCCTAATTTTAGCATCGAACCACAACAAATACATAATGCAGTAACTGAATTATACGCAACAATATGATCATGTCAGTACAGTCACACAAAAAGACTCAACAATTCAACCATTTTCTTCAATAATTCCAGCAGATTTATCAGTTCAACATCATCCATAAACAAACAGGTCTCATTGTCATTATTAAATACTGGACCTCACAAGAATCAATTCTTTATATCTTTGTTTAAACTGTATTATGTTTGATATTTGTTTTATCTCCACACACAATTTGTTCCACAGTTTTCCTTCACAGATGGTGATACAGAAACTTTTTAACCTAAGTGCGTACTTTATGAATCTTTAAATTAAATTTTCCCTGTTAATTATAGACTCCCTCTCTTTCACAAAACATTTCTTGAATATTGCCCAGCAGTAAGTTAATCTTTGCTTTATACATTATTTGAATAGTTTTCAACTCCACAAGGTCAATGAGGTCATTACACTGATATTAACCTATAAGTGTCAAACATGAGGCCCAGGGGCCAAATCCAGCCCGCCAAAGGGTCCAGTCCGGCCCGTAGGATGAATTTGTGAAATGCAAAAATTACACTGAAGATATTAACAATCAGTGGTGTAAAAATCATTTTATTTCAGGTTCCATACATACACATATAAACCAATTAGATCACTATTAATTGTCAGCCTTGTAAATCCAAGCTGGACTGACTGTACATATCCTGACCGAGGAAATCCAATTCTCCCTTTGTGCAGTAATCTACACCTGGATTTACTGCCTCCGTCCATAATAATATACATTATATAGACTAAATGTCCTCTAAAATTAACCTTTATTTGCAACATAGTGTAGGAAACTATTACATGATCAAAACCAAATTGATTTTAGCAAAAAAAAAAAAAAAAGCCTTGACATTGTAGACATGCTCCCCCCACAAATGACTACGAACTCCAGATTTCGTACGAACTGGAAGATTCGAACAAATTAATTTGAGCAAAAAAAGTCTCCGCTTTGAATGTCTGGGGTCACCAGAAATTTGTGATGTTAAAATGGGGTCATGAGCCTAAAAAGGTTGGGAACCACAATAAGAACAAATGTCTGCAGTATTTAGTTAATTTTTTAATTTTATTGGGAAAATATTTCATTCATAAACAAAAATTTTCAGCCTCCAAACCAACCTTTCATCATTTTTCAATTGAATTTAAATGACTTTATAAATCATTAACCCTTGTTAATAATAATAATAAATAGGACCTTTCTAGATAGCTATGACAAATTATTTAATATATCTTCTGATATTTGATGAAATTTAAGATGAGAGATTATTTATGTTTAATGATTTATTTTTTTGGTTTGGTTTTGTATATGAATTGTTGAAAATTTATTCTGTGCATGTACTGATTTTGATTGTATTTTATTCTTATATCTGTATCTTATGTGCTGTGTGTATTGCAGTGGTTCTCAATCTTTTTCTGTCGGGCCCCCCTTGGGAGCACGAAAAATCTCCAAGCCCCCCTCAACCCCAACAACATTGTACCTGTGGTGCAATTATTACTTTTATTGAAAGAAACATCAATATGGTAAGAATACTTTTTGCTTTTCCTTGAATAATTTGTTTTGCAAATTAAAAATAACGTAGATTTTTGATTGAACAATACAAATGAACTCAACAAGACTGCTCCCTGAGACATTATTTTTCAAAATAAAATAGGAAATATGTAATTATCTTACAACTATGGCAATAAGGAACTCTGTTTTTTTTTTTTAAGAAAAAACATTTTGGTAACAAAGATGAACATTTAACAATATCAGAGGGTGCAGTGAGCCGTTTACGTTGCACATCTGAGAACATCAAAGTGCAAACTGTGCAAAAACACAAACATTGCACATTTTTCTTTTCCAGTCCAGTCCTCGTCCACTCTCCAAACCTAAACTCTTTGTTAGTCTAGTGACAGATCACCATGGCAGTAGATTTGTTTGTTGTACGTCCCTAAAATGAGTCCAGAATGCTCCAACGCTAAAACATTAGTTCCACTGCTACATGTTCGACCCTAAAGAAAAAAAACACCTAGGAATGATTCCATGCCCCCTGGCAAGCCTTTGCCTCCCCGGGGAGCGGGGGGGGCCGCCCCACTTTTTGAGAAACACTGGTGTATTGTGTGTATTAAAATTTGACAGTGTTGTAAATTGATATTTAAATAAAGTTTAAAAAAAAAAAAAAAAGGTTGGAAACCACTGTTGTAGTGTCACTGGAAAGGCCACTAGTGAACAAATTCCTCCCCCTGGTGGATTATCTGTGTATTGCATGTATCTAATTGTACATCAGGTTTTTCCAGAAAAAATATCACACTGATCATGAAGAGGGCTTCAAAACTCATGTATCAAATATGATACGTTTGGTGTTCTAGGGTTAAAAATCTTCCCATTTACTTACAATGGGTGAAATACATGCAGGGGGCGGGGTTGTTGATCCTGGCACCACTTGTTGTGATCTTTTGTTTCCCTATTGGCTTTACTCCTGTGTCGGATTTCACCTTTGATAAATGTTCCGTGTACTTATTACACACGACATATTTTCTCCAAATCTGAACGTTGTCGGAGCCTTTACGGTCACATTTCCCGTCATGTGGTCGACTCGATCGAACACGACGACTTGTTGGTTTTAGCGTCAGGGGTCAGCGTGCTGTTCAAGGACGTCTGGTCAGGACTCATCGTCTGTAAAGCCGTTCAAACCCGTGACCTTCTGCTCAGGACGCTCTCTGTAACCATCAGGACAACCTGGTGACGAAAAAGAAAAAAAAACAAACACCGCTCATTTGACCGCGGCGGCGCAGACTGCTGGTATTTACAGCTGATGAGCACGCTCAGTAGGGGCCTGTAGGTTGATGTATGTGGAGAGTCACAGTCATGCTTTAGTGGGGGTAAATTCAGAGGCAGCGCACAGTCGGGGCTCTCACATTGTTTAGAGACACAAGACAATTAGAAGAAGACACACTGTGGCGTGACTGACTGCAATATCACACAGGACCTTTTCAATAGGAACACAAAAAAAAAGACAAGCACAGGAAAAAAAAACCAAAATAAACAACAGTAACGGACATTTTAACTGTACTTTTTGACGTGTAAAAATCAACAACCAAGATGGCGGCTTTGCTACGTCTTCTCCTCTTTTTAGTCTTTTCTGTTGTGTTGACAGGGATGTTTAGTAAAGTGAATCAACGCTCTAATAGTTTTGGATTTTTCATTCTAGTTTAGTTTTATTTAGTTTTGACTTTTTTTTTCTCTAATTCCGTTAGTTTTAATTCATTTTTAGAGCAGGTTTGCTATTTTATTAGTTTACATTTTTTTCTGAATGCTTAGTTTTAGTTTAGTTTTAGTATTAATTCTAGTTTTTTTTTTATTTTTTATATCTTTTCTCTTCTTCGTCGTCGTATTCAAATAAATCCCAGACAGGACTCTGCTGCTTTAGTCTCCATGTTTCCAGGTAGAGTGGGGACCAGAAGACGACTGGAAACCACAAGTGATGTTAAATATTATATGGTGCCACTAGCTAAAATTGCTAGAGCAAAATAAATCGCTTTCGTATCAATCCGACGTTGACAAAGATGAAAACGAAGGGAATTTTATCCATAACTTTTATCCGTCTTAGTTAGTTTTGTAAACACGCAATACAGTTCAGTTAGTTATCGTTTTTTTTTCTTTTAACTACAGTTTTTATTTATTTCAGTTAAGGAAAATGTTTTTTCAATTCTAGTTTTCGTCATTTCGTTAGTTTTCGTTAATGATAACCTTGGTGTGTATTGGCGAGAATCTGGCGATATGATACAAATCACAATTCTAGGATCACGATATGATATATCATGATACTGTTAAAAAGGCAGTTTTTTTTGTTTCTTTTTTAAATGATTATTTCCTTGTAGAATTGAATTCCAGCAGAAATCTGCACAAATACTAAACACATTTTTATTTGATCACAACAGGATCTAATACTATATCACAAAATGTTCCTGTGTTCAAACTGAAATTATATTTTACAGACATTACAGTTTAAGATCCTGTTCAAATGTTCATATTCTGTTAGTTCAGAACTAACATCAGAACAGTATTTTACTTCAATCCCAACAAAGGAAATAACTTTAATAAAAGTGTGAAATAATGATAAATAAAATATAAACAAAAAAGAAAAACAAAAATGAATTCCACAATATTTGCATTTGAATAAATACCTAAAAATACCGAACAGTACTTTTTAATATCGACACAGTAGTGTGAAAGGAAATACCGCGATAGACTGCAGAACCGATATTCCTTACGACCCTAAATGTGAATGTGGTGAAAAATATCTGTTCAGGGAAAATTTTATGTCAATGTGGAGCAGAGGTTGGAAGTAACAAAGTAAGTATTTTGTTACTGTACTTAAGTAGATTTTTTAGGTACCTGTACTTTACTTGAGTATTTATTTTTCTGAACTTTTTACTTTTACTCCTATTTTTTGCATAAGTATCTGTACTTTATATCCTTACATTCTCAGAAAAGGCTAGTTACTTTTTCAAAACTAAATGGATGTGACAGTACGGAAAATACAGTACTTCAGATGGCAAGTAATGCAATAAAATACTACAACTACTACTACTACTACTCTACTACTAATACATTTTATTGATAGGCGCCTTTCAGGACACTCAAGGTCACCGTACAAAGTTGTTAAAAGTAAATAAAATAAATAAAACACAATTAAAATTAACATATATAAAAACACATAGGTTCATAAAATGGTAATAAATAATAATAATAATAAAGAATTAGTGTGTTGTAGTGATATTGACAGTTTAATGTCTCATTAACACTAAAACAATAACCTTCCCTTCACTGGTTCAACACTAATTTACTAGTACAACAATGACTGTAAAAGTTCTTAGTTTCTGTTGTAAAGCAGAGACAATGCTTGCAGATAAGTTCAATCGTGGCTAAACGAGGCAATAATAATAATAATAATAATAATAATAATGATATATTAATAATAATAATAATGATAAAGTAATGAGGTGTTGTAGTGATATTGACAGTTTAATGTCTCATTAACACTAAAACAATAACCTTCCCTTCACTGGTTCAATACTAATTATTACTAGTACAACAATGACTGTAAAAGTAGTCGGTTTCTGTTGTAAAGCAGAGACAGTGCTTGCAGATAAGCTCACTTTGCAACGCTGTCCTCTCTCCAAATGTCTGAACCTCAGGCTGCTCGTCGCAGGCGTACAGCACCAGAACACACTTGGAAACACATACACCCACAGACCAAGACAGCACACATTGTTGTGGTGATAATTAATTCTGTTTTTGAGGCTCCATAAAAGATCTGCGTGTGAAGTCTGGATCGGGTCTGGATGCTGTGAAGTAAAGCTCTACAAACCTTAAGCCATGTGGAGAACCTGAGGATGAGAACAAAAGTACAAACTGTTTCAACTTCTAGTGTCAAGGCTTTTTTTTGTTGTTTTTTGTTTTTTTGTTCAACATTTTTCTGTTTCGTGCTGATTTAAAGACAAGATTTTGGGTGATGAAAAGAGCTTCAGACATGTCACATGTGATCCTCTGGTGGAAAACACATATTATATTTTAGAAGGGAATTAATACATGCAGATGTCAGAATTTTATAAATAAAAAGTAAACGTAGGAGCATTGGGTTAAATTATTCACTACAGTAAAAGTGAAAAGGGTCTTGTTTCATTGTTTATGTTGTTTTGTCTTTATTAAATCAGTATTAGAGGCAATTATTATAAAATCAGACACTACAGGTGGTTTTGTTTTATATAATTGTCATTGTCTTTAATCTTTTCATAGTTTTTTTCTTTTATTTTAAATTATACATTTACATAAACATGTACTTAGACATAAGGAAACACAGACACAATACAAAAAAACAAAAACAAATTAACATCAGACCTACAAACCTATAAACAAAAAAAGAGAGTGTTGTAAAGAGGAGTTGATATTCATTATCTTGTTGAGTTTTTTTTTTGTTTTGTTTAACAGATTTGTAGGTTTTTTTATTATTTATTTATTGGTTTGTTTAATAGGGACTATACATATTTATGAACATTGCTGTGTAAAAAATACACCCATGTAAATATGCCAGAATTAGTAAAAATAACTCCTTTTCATCTGCAGCTCATAGACACGTGACAGAAACAAGACATAAAACAGCCAACATTAGTACGTCACTCGTTCGCTCTAAATTAAAAATGTAAAAATACACATAATGGTGACATAGGCATCATCAAAACAAACAGACAAAAAACCAAACAAAAAACAAATAGATATAGGATGATCACAGGGGCATTTGTGCCACATTTGTGTGCTGCGTGCTAATGCTAATTGCTAATGCTAATGCTAGGTGCTGTGAGTGTATTAAAGGTAAAATGCAGAGGACTGAATTTTCCCCTTTGGAGCTAAAAAAATTTTAAATAAAAAAAAAAAAACAAGTCAACATTTAAGCTTTTTTTTTAACATTGTCCATTTGTTATCTGGTAACCAACTAACGGTTTCACCAAGTGGTGGATGCACAGTGACAACAAAAATAAAAATAACACTGGTCCACAACAAATTTATTGGTTCGTTTTTTGAGCTGATTTAGGATAATTTTGTGCTGAATCCAAAAAATCACATCATTTGCTTAATCAGGTCAACTTTCTGACTATGCTACATATTGGCTTTTGAACATTTTGCTTACATTTATGGGCAGTTTCACATCATATGATACAAAATGTCTTTCATATTTCTTGCAATAAACGAGTTCTGAAGATTTGACTTTTGCCAATTTATGATTGTTTTTTTTTAATATTACAGGTGAATGAATGGCTTCGACTAGAAGATCTTGCAAAAATAAGCCTGGCGTATTCTGCTACATCTGTGCTGAATACACCATTGTACCTAACAGGAATCCTGTTAGAAAATGATTTTTTTTCTCTTAAAACCTATTTTGGGTGAGAACTATATAAAAAATCAACTGATACAGTCACAAAAATGTAATCAATTTTGTGAGAAGATGAAATTTTTCAAAATCAAATTAGCTAAAAAACCTGACCTGATGAGAAAAACAGATGTCATTTTTGGATTTAGCGGTGCAAAATGGTCCGAATTCAGTTGAAAAAACCTAGACAACTTGCAAAAAACATTTTTTTTTGTAACCCAGTGTAATTGATAATCCCCCTCAAGTGCATTTAAGTTAAAGTAAGAAGCCTGTTCTGAAAATGTGAAGGGCAGAAACAGATATTAGTGTTTAAATTGTGGGATGTAAAAGTTAAAAGTTGTCATAAAAATTAATATTAATGGGTATATGGGTGTACCTAATAAAGTGGCCACTGTGTGTGCATACATCATTCCCACAAAATAAGAAAAAACTAAATGATGCTATGGACTAGCATAGACTCCATGGGGACATTAGTACATTTTAACATCAGTGATTTCTTTGTTCATTTGCATCTTCCGTATCTCCCGTACTCTTTCTTATTGGGGCTGTCATTTAAAACCGAATGTGCAGAGACGCTGTGGTTCCCACTGGATGGAGATACTCTGTTTATTCTGCTATTGAGAAATGTTGATCAGGTGTGTCAGGTCGCACCTGTCAGCTTATTGAACAGTGCCAGCTCTGTCCAACTCCATCACTTCAACAAATAACATGTTCACAATCACATGGCCAGGAGGTGGTGGTTTAATAAAACACTAACACACATGGTACAGTGGATATGTGCAGAAAGGAAAACATTTAACCCATAAAGACCCAGAGCTACTTTTATGACTGTTCCCAAATGAATTTTCCTTTTTTTTTTTTTTTTACTTTTCTTAACTGATTTATCACTATTTATTCTAATATTATGTTCTGTATTTTGCATTTTTTAAGTATAAATTAGGTATTTTGTATGTTTAATGCACTGATCATGTAGATGTTCATTAAAACTCAGAGTAAAGTTGAGGGTTATTATATCAAAACAGAGAAAACTAAGGAAAACATGACTATTTTTTTTTGTAAAATCTGTCATTAATTGAACATAAATCATTTTGTCAGTTTCATTTATTATTTTACCTGTTTTTGTTCATTTTCTTTCCTTTTTTTCTCCCGCAATTTAGTTCAATTTGTGGCTCATTTTGTCGATGTTGCTTATTATTTTGTTGATTTATTATAATTTTTTCCATTTCATTCATTACTTTGGCTTTTTTGGTCATTTGTTGCTTATTTATTCTTTGTTGCTTGGTTTTTTCACATTACTTATTTTGTAGTGTTTTTTTTTTTTTTAACTCAATTTTTGTTCGTTTTATCCACCGTCATTGATCCAACTCCATGGGTTTTAATGTTGAATCAATGTTTCTTCTTGTTTTCATTTTCATTCATTATTTTGTAAATGTTTTTATTTGTTTTGGATCATTTTGTCAATTTCATTTATTATTTTACCTGTTTTTGTTCATTTTCTTTCATTTTTTTTTTTGCAATTTAGTTCAATTTGTGGCTCATTTTGTCAGTGTTATAATTTTGTTGATTTATTATCATTTTTATTCTTTCATTCATTACCTTGGCTGTTTTTGGTCATTTGTTACTCATTTTGTTCTTTTATTTGTTTTTGTAATTTTTTTTTGTTTTTGTTAATTTTTGTTTATTTTATCCACTGTCATTGATCCACTCTATGGGTTTTACTGGGGAATCAATGTTTCTTTTTTCATTTTCATTCAGTATTTTGTGAATTTTTTTATTCGTTTTTGGATCATTTTGTCAATTTCATTCATTAGTTTACCTGTTTTTGTTCATTTTCTTTCCTGTTTTTTTCCCAATTTAGTTCAATTCGTGGCTCATTTTATCAATATTACTCATTATTTGTCGATTTGTTATAATTTTTTTTTCCATTTCATTCATTAGTTTGGCTGTTTTTGGTCATTTTGTTGCTTATTTTATTTTATTTTTTGCTTGTTTTTTCACATTACTTATTTTGTAGTGTTTTTTTTTTTTTTTTTTTTTAAACAACTTTTTGTTCATTTTATCCACTGTCATTGATCCAACCCCATGGGTTTTACTGTTGAATCAATATTTCAATTTTTTATTCATTTTCGTTCATTATTTTGTAAAATTTTCTTTTCATTTTAGATCATTTTGTCAATTTCAGTTATTATTTTACTTGTTTTTGTTCATTTTCTTTCCTTTTTTTTGCAATTTAGTTCAATTTAGTTCTTTTTTGCTTGTTTTTTCACATTACTTATTACTTTGTAGTGGTTATTTTTTTTTTTTTTCCCAAAAATTTTTGTTCATTTTATCCACTGTCATTGATCCAAGTCCATGGGTTTTACTGATGAATCGATGTTGTAGAAGATGATGGTGTTTCCACGGTAACTACGGAGCCTCTGAACATCCTAATGGGTCATATCTGATGACCATAAAAAGATGAAGAACTGTATTTTACACCAATTATTTCCATGTATTGATAGGATTAGTGGATCAACACGTATTAAACAGTTTAGATCAGTAGATGGTTTTGGTCTCCAGTGGCTGTTGGGGTTTTTATGGGTTAAACTAAAAACACCAGGGTAAATGTGAGATTACATTCACATGGGCTCGATAAGGCCAGGTGTGGTGCATTAAATAGAGTAAATATAAAAGGTAGAGTTCTAGTTCATTATCAGGGATGAGGATGTAGAATAGGATTTAAAGAAACATTGAAATCTGCATAAATTCCTCCTATTTCAGCCTGAATCCGTCCCTCTTTGGACTCTCCTCCTTGCTCTTCACAGATCAGTAACAGTCCTCCAGCCCGACCCCCGTCCTGATGATGTAATTATTTCCCAGCGGCACCTGGGAGCCACGGCCGCCATTCGGAGGCATCGCTCACAGCCAAGTATGCAGATGTTTCTAATTGCTTTCCATTACCAAGAATAACAGCTGTTTATATCTATCAGCAAATAATTCACAAGAGTTCCAGACTGTTAGGATAACATATCCCACCTGGTCACCATCACCGGTTGTCAACAGCCGAGCGCGGGCGCTTGCCAGGCTCTTGTTTACCGAATCCCTCGATAGCTCGGGCTTAGAGTCACCTTCAGCCATCTTGCTTCATTCCTCCCAGGATCCCCTGTTTTATCGCACAAGTTAATCTTTCAGGAGCTGCCCACAGGAAGAACCGCAAGGACTTGTTTTTCTTGTCACGACGTTCTGGTGATCACGTAGACTAAAGAGACGCACTATAAAGTAGCTTTAAAGACAGATGTAACTGCATTTTTTCCATATTTGACACCACGAAAACACCTGGATGTACTGGGGGAATGGATGGATCCACTGCACAGCCTCATAAATGGGTTTTTAACTGGTTTGAGCTGGAAATGTGGAATTTACAGCCTGTTTTCTGAGCAGTTTCAGACCTGTTTCAGAAGTAAAGCTCTAAAATACCTCCTTCATCATTATTCATTTATCCGTATAGTCTGAGGCACTGTTAAGGGGGGGGGTAAACATGACAAACTCATGGGGCCCAGCGTTTGTGGGGGGCCCATAGAGCAGTGGAGGGGGGTCCAGTGGATACAGGTTAGAAGTAGTGAAAATTTTGTGTGGGGTCCGCTGTATAACACTGGGTTACAAAAAAATGGTTTTTGCAAATTGTCTAGGTTTTTTCAACTGAATTAGGACAAAATCCAAAAATGACATCTGTTTTTCTCAATCAGGTCAGGTTTTTTTGCTAATTTGATTTTGAAAAATTTGATCTTCTCACAAAATATAATAATGAATACCAAAATAAGATTGGTAAGCACACTTATGAAACTTGTGACTTGATTCCTGTTAGGTACAATGGTGTATTCAGCGCAGATGTAGCAGAATACGTCAGGCTTATTTTTGCAAGATCTTCTAGTCGAAGCCATTCATTCACCTGTAATATAAAAAAAAAAAAACATTAATCATAAATTGGCAAAAGTCAAATCTTCAGAACTCGTTTATTGCAAGAAATATGAAGAATTTTGCATCATATGATGTGAAAATGCCCATAAATGTAAGCAAAAATGTTCAAAAGCCAATATGTAGCATAGTTCAGAAAGTTGACCTGATTGAGCAAAATTAATGTGATTTTTGGATTCAGCACACCAAAATTATCCTAAATCAGCTCCAAAAACTTAAACAATACATTTGTTGTTGACCAGTGTAATAGAGGCGTAGAAGTCAGGAGACAGACGTTGAAAGTATGTTAAGTTTCACTTTTGTTTTACAGCATAAAAAATTTATATATTTATTTATTTATTTATTTCGACCATGCAAAGAAACAAAATAAAACAAAACAAAGCAAAATAAGACAAAAACAAAATAACATTTGAATGAATAGAATCTATCTTTAAGTACGTGCAAGTCTGAATTTTGCATGGTCGAAAAGGAGTAGGAAGAAGTATAAACTTATTTAATCCCACCCCTCAAGTGCTTTTACACCTTTATCACTAACTTAATACCAGAATCAAACAATACATTTGTCCTAATTTTAGCATTCAACCACCACTAATACATAATACAGTAATTGAAAATGACTAGAAATGACTCAAAATAATAAGAACATGGACACAGAATGATCGAGACGAACTAAAATATTAGTGCACATGCAAAATAGTTGAACGTTTATTTCTATAATCTCATAAAGTTTGTTTTGCACATTTACAGCAATATGATTTAAAATTTCAAGTTTTTTTATTTTTTATTTTTTAATAGAGGACACTGTTTAGGGCATTTTATTACATATAATGATGATAATTAATGGTTGGATATTAAAAGTTAGGTTCTTCCTGAAAAAAGGTGCAAAAGAATTGGCAAAAAAAGACATTCTCGGACACTTTTATTACAACAAGACAAATTCATGGGGCCCAGCATTTGTGTGTGTGGGGGGGCCCATAGAGCAGTGGAGGGGGCCAGTAGATACAGGTTAGAAGTTGTGAAAATTTTGTGCGAGGTCCGCTGTATAAGAGAGGTGTAGAAGTCAGGAGACGAACGTTAAAAGAATGTAAAGTTTCACTTTCATTTTACTCCAGCGCAAGTTTTGTCAGTTATGGATCGCACCTCCATGTATTTGTGTTCCCAGTCATTCCATGTGAGGAATGACTGGGAACAATGGGAATGAAGGCGTTGGACTAAATAAATATATTTCCCAAATTGTAGGAGTCACAAAGTTTTTCCAGAATGGCCTTTAAATAGGTGTAACATTCTGTCTTTAGTCTTAAAAAGGTCTTAAAAAGTCTTAAATGTAACTTGAAAACACACCTGTAGGAACCCCTGAATGTTGAATTTCACAGTATTTCTATGAGTGCCCGATAAAGGGTTAACCCTTTGTGACCATTTTTGGTCATTTCCACATACATTACAGAACAGTGACAGCAACAGTTCTAAAATATATGTGCCTTTCACCTTAGATATGTTTTTGTTGTATTTTTTATATTTACTTCTTGGATTATTGTTGTTGTTTTTTTTTTACCAGTTATGGGTAAGGAACCAAATATGGTAACTTCACTGACCTTGATTTTCTACATAACAATATTTCTTTTTTTTGAAAAATGTCACTAAAGTTAAAAAAAAAAAAAAAAGTCTTGTTAGGTCCTCCAATAAAACGCAAAGGTTGTGTTTCTAGTGTGTTTCTATAAGTCCCTATAAAAGGTTAACCCTTTATCAGGCAAGTGACTATTTTTGGTCATTTCTGCATACATTACAGGACAGTGACAACAACAGTTCTAAAATACATGTTCCTTTCACCTTACATGCATTTTTATTGCATTTTTTATATTTACTTCTTTGATTTTTTGTTGTTGTTTCCACTTACGGGTAAGGAACCAAATATGGTTACTTCACTGAACTTGATTTTTTTATATAATATATAAATAATTTTAAAAAAAGTCTTGTTAGGACCTCCAATAACACACTAAGGTTGAAATGTTCAGGGTTCCTGCAGGTCTTTAAAAGTCTTGAATTTACAAATCTGTATTTAATACATTAAAAAAGTCTTTAAAAGATATTAAATTTGATATAGTCGGTCTTAAGTGATGTTGCCATAAATGTGTTGGTTGTATTGTGTTTAAATGTGTCTGTTAAATGTCCAAACTGCAGAAAAAGTAGCATTAGTCGACTCAGTTCCAACTGTTCCAACCACACAATCCAAACTGAAATTAGGAACTAATTATTGTAAACTTTGAAGCCTCCAGTGGGAAATAACTGGGAACAATGGGAATCAGTGTGTTAAAATAAATATATTTTCCTAAATTGTAGGAGTCACAAAGTTTTTCCAGAACGGCCTTTAAATAGGTGTAACATTCTGTCTTTAGTCTTAAAAGTCTTAAATGTAATTTGAAACACAGCTGTAGGAACCCCTGAACGTTGAATTTCACAGTATTTCTGTGAGTGTCCATTAAAGGGTTAAAAAATGGTAGAGGAGGCATCTGCTTCCACGGCTCCACCTTTTGCCTCATTTGTTATTCCTGAGTTGTTGAGTCATCCCAGCGGTGCGAGCAGACTTAGCGTGTCCACGGAGCTGTTTTATTTCTCCGCTGATGACTTAGTCGCATGGTGCTTTAAATATTATTGGCCCTGCAGCTCCCCTTCCATTTCTTTTCATGGGACATCAACCTTAATCTGGTCCAGCAGTGAAACCAGGGAAGCTCATCACTGTCCCTCCCTTTCACTTAGACAGAACTTTAGATCTACTGTGTCTCTCTTTATGCTTTAATCACATTGTCAAACACTGCTCTGTGAAGCATGCAGCCTTTAGTCTCTCAGACCACCGCCACCGTCACTGCCCTAAATATGAAGACAGGTGGGCTTTTTCACCCGTCTAGACTTCATTTGACACATAGTCTATAGTCGATAACACATTTTGGATTCTTCTTTGCCAAGGCTAAAGACGTTCATTTTGTCTTCTGTTTATGTAAATATAATATTTTCATTTGTTCAGACAAGGATTAGTTTTGATAGGGCTGCTCGATTATAGAAAAAAAATAATCACGATTATTTCAGCAATAATTGAAATAACGATTATTAAAAACGATTATTTGTTAACCTTGAAGTTTTTATTATTTTTTTTTTTTCTTGCAAAACAATGTAAAATATACTCTTTAAGCATAAATAAAGCCTTTAAACACTAAAACAAACAGAGCCGGGAGGGAACTCGGGCATCTTCGGAATTTTGTCGCGACGTGCATTGTGGGAAAGGGAAGTTCGAGCAGCCGCCTGCAGCGACAGCGGCCGCGCAACCATATGATATTATATGGATGAAACAAACACGATGCGGAAACAGCTGAAATGCGGAAACGGCTGGAGGAATATGCATAGAGGGAAGGGAGCTCCTGCCGTTTCCGCATCATTTCCCACAATGTGCATCGCGCAAAATTCTGAAGATGCCTTAGTTAGCTCCCGGCTCTGTTTGTAAACACATGGTTTGTTTATAGTGGATGGCACTAAGAAACTGTTCACTATAATGCAAGAGATTCAGGTGAGTAATGACAGACAGACTGACAGATTCATGATACTGAGGATGTGACTGAGGTTTGACAGATCTGATGAAAAATTGGTCACGAAAATCTCCCGCAGCTTTAAGTACCATTCATTTTTAATCTATATTAATTGTGTTTCATTTTGCATGAGTAAACAGACTCATATATGCACTCGACGCAGTGTTTTACGATGCTAATTTATAAAGTTGTATTTAGATTGAAAAAAATTATCCCAATAAAATAAATATCAAAAACATATTGATAGGCTGTTAGAGACCTACAAACTAAAACAGAATAGAATAGAATAGATCTTTCTTGTCACTTTAGTTATAAATATATGTACCTGTTTTATTTCTCTGAAACAGTCGTATAATGTTCTGCAGCACATCAGTCATGTTCAGCCTCTGACAGAAAATTAATCAGATTTAAATGAAAAATAACCTTCTGATGTCTTCACAAGTAACTTATGAGTAACAGAGAATTTAAGCGGGACAAAAATAGTGATTTGATTTATATTGTGCTTAGGGATGGGACTTGACAAGAATTTAACGATTCCAATTCCATTATTGATGGTTTTTTTTGAGGGGGGGGGGTGGGGGGGGGGTGTACAGTGGAAGTGAAACTACGGACTCTTTACTAATTCCTCTATTGCCACATTTCCACTACGTGGAACCAGTTCGACTCTGCCCGTCTCCTGTTGCTGTGAACCTCATTTCCTTTCCCCTACCTTCGGAAACTTATATTTGAGGGGGTATGACGTTTGTTGCCCCCACCAGAACCGGAACTGGGCCCAGATGACGGCCTGCCGCTAGATCCACAGGTGCCATTAAGTAGTGTACCAAATGAATCACATAGTGTGGACGAAGGTTTGAGCAGATTGGAGGAATTCCACCCTTTAGAAGACATGGAAGCTCTGACAGTGTTCCAGTGGACCTGCTGTCGTCTGTTTGGACCGTTTCTGCCTCAACACCACGTTGGCTACGTTCTGACCCAAACAATGCAGCGTACACGTGACGTCATCACACATGTGCAATGAAGGCGGAATCGATAAGCAGAATCGTTAAGCAGGCAGGCAAACGATTCCAAGGAATCGAGCAACTGGGATCCGGTTCTCAAAAAGAACCGGTTCTCGATTCCCATCCCTACTCTTGATATGAAAATACATCTGCCAGTTTTTTAAAACACCCCATCAGGGTAAATCCAGAGGTGGTTCTTCTGAGTGTTGGAGACAGTGTGGATCAAAGGAGGCCGATCATTATTATGTGTTCTGGGACTGACCCAACATGCACCAATACTAGAGGGATATTCACAGGACTTTAATATCAGTCTTAAGGTTCATGTTCCCTGTAACTTTGTAAATCTATATCTAGGTGATGTCTCAGTACTAGAACTGAGGGAGGATACAAAATGATTACAGGCGCTTTTAGCAGCCAGCAAGAAATCTATTACAAGAAGGTGGTTAAAGCCAACTCCACTAACATTAGAAGACTGGTACCAGACCATCTTGCAAATTTTCAAAATGGAAAAATTGACTTACTCTATCAGAATCCAGAGGGATACATTTTACCATATTTGGGACTAGGGATGTAACGATATGAAAATTTCATATCACTGTTATTGTGACAAAATGATCACGGTTATCATTATTATCGTGTTAAGCAGAATCGTTAAGCAGGCTGGCAAACGATTCCAAGGAATCAATCTACTGGGATCCGGTTCTCAAAAAGAACTGGTTCTCTATTCCTATCCGTAATTGTGATTAGGGATGCACCGATACCGATACGAGTATCGGCATCGGCTCCAATACTCAGTGTGTGTACTCGTACTCATAAAAGATATCCGATACAAATGCACCGATACCACTAATGGTTGTGTCACATTCCCAGTTCAGTGCAGCAGGTACGAGGAGGAGGAATAATGTGTGTGGAGTGTGAAGAGTGTGGAGATTTAACCAAATAAATGACGGTGATAAAAGTAACGCTGACTGACAGTAACGTTCCAGACACAGACAGATACAGATGCAGCGTTCTGTCCGTCCTCTGCGTACATTCCATCTGTTTTCCAGGTGCTGGTGGATGAGTACCCAGACAGAGAATACCAGCGGGAGTACGGAGTGGTGCGGACCGCCTCCAACGGAAGTGAAAATGAAACTTATCACTCATTTCTCTTTTCTCTTCCTGCTGAAGATAAACTTTTAAACCTTACCAGAGAAAACGCTGCAACATTAGTATCACATTAGTGTTCCCTCTGTCGTCTCCATGTTTGTTATTACTGACTTTCTTCTTCTTCTTCACAAAAAACGTTCCTCTTCTTCGTGGTATTTGTCCAGTATGGTTAATTCAGAGCGGCGCCCCCCTGGTGGATTAATTGACAAACGCTCATTCCAACACATTAAATGTCAGTAGCAGCACTTTGTTCCAGTCAGACTAATGACAACGACAATAAAGCACATTTACAAAAGGAACTAACAACTGGAATGGGATTATTAAGAACTCGTATCGGTACTCGGAATCGGCAAGTACTCAAATGTAAGTACTTGTACTCGTACTCGGTCTGGAAAAAAGTGGTATCGGTGCATCCCTAATAGTGATACATATAGATATTGTCTGATATAAAAAAATTGTTGTGATATTAGTTTTTTCCGTATCGCCCAGCTCTACATGCAGGAAAAATGCAGTGACTGAGTGTTATTCAGGCTTCAGGCATCAGCTGAGGTGTTTCCAAAGAATATTTCCAGTTTTAGAAGAGTGAATAATTGAGAGATGAGCTGTGGTGGAATTCAGTTTAGTTAATTTGCCGCTGCCTTGAGCTTTTCGGTGGGAGGTTGCGGGACTGCTGCTGCTCTTTTATCTCTCTTTAACTACCTGGATGTTCTGTGACTGGATCTGATCCAGACTGTGTGTTTGGACCCGCTGAGGACCAAAAAAAAAAACGACTTAAAACAACAGCACTGATAAAGGTGTTTAGTGTCACAGCAGATCCAGTGGCCTTCCGTACATGAGCGGGCTTGGTTTCCTGTTGTTTGTGTGTTTGCGGCGTGGAGGCCCGGCCCAGTATTGTGTGTGTGCGCTCTTCTGTCTGACACGCTGGCTGTTGGGAATGAGCCATCTGACGGGGAGTGACTGCCAACAAGAGCAGAATGTCATTATGAGTGGAGGCTGCTGCGGGCCCTGCCACCATCATAGGGAATTCATCACCACAAGTGATGATGATAATGGACTTTGCTGCAAATGACTTTGGATGAGCAGTGTTTTTGGCAAGCTGTACGGGCTCTGACTGAATGTTTTTTTTCTCCTTACCTCAGAAACAGAAGTAGGAGGCTTTGTGTGTCCCAGCTGGGTGTGGGATGCCCTCTGCTTTAACAGGGGATTCTGGGTAAATACACTGTAGTCGCTTTTTTCCATTGGACATCTGCGCAAAACTTTACCGATATTTACTAAAACGCATACATAGTATTTCCAGAAGTATTACAAAGTCAGCAAGAAAAACTATTGAATTATGGGATTTATTGAAATTAATCCATGCCAACCCTGTGATTAATGGGATTGAAAATTGTAATCATTTGACAAGACTAAGAAGTAATAAGTAAAATAAGTATGTAAGTAATAACGATAATAATAATAGTAATAATTTAAAAAAATCGAAAAAAAAAAAAAAAATCAGATTATTTTCATTGATTAATTAGATGAGGGCTCTCAAACTCATTTTCTTTCAGGGGCCACATTCAGCCCAGTTTGATCTCCAGTGGGCCAGACCAGTGAAATAATAACAGAATAACCTATAAATAATGACAACTCCAAATTTTTGTCTTTGTTTTAGTGCAAAAAAACACACCATTAAATTATGAAAATACTTACTTTTATAAACTATGTGAATAACCTGAAAAAAACTGAAATTTCTTAAGAAAAATCAGTGCAGTTTTAACAATATCTGGGTAAATACACTGTAGTCGCTTTTTCCATTGGACATCTGCGCAAAACTTTACCGATATTTACTAAAACGCATACATAGTATTTCCAGAAGTATTACATATTTAATTTAATTATGGGATTCATTGAAATTAATCCACACCAACCCTGTGATTAATGGGATTGAAAATTGTAATCATTTGACAAGACTAAGAAGTAATAAGTAAAATAAGTATGTAAGTAATAACGATAATAATAATAGTAATAATTAAAAAAAAATCGAAAAAAAAAAAAAATCAGATTATTTTCATTGATTAATTAGATGAGGGCTCTCGAACTCATTTTCTTTCAGGGGCCACATTCAGCCCAGTTTGATCTCCAGTGGGCCAGACCAGTGAAATAATAACAGAATAACCTATAAATAATGACAACTCCAAATTTTTGTCTTTGTTTTAGTGCAAAAAAACACACCATTAAATTATGAAAATACTTACTTTTATAAACTATGTGAATAACCTGAAAAACTGAAATTTCTTAAGAAAAATCAGTGCAATTTTAACAATATTCTGCCTCAACTTATCATTTGTACATGTGCATTATGGATCAGATCTACAAAGACACTAAATACTTAGTAACAGGCAGGAAATTGTTAAAATTGTGCTTAATTTTCTTTAGACATTTCAGGTTGTTCATATTTGTTCAGGTTATTCACATTTTATTGTTACAGGATAGCTTGTGAATGTAAATATTTTCTTAATTTTTTTGTTATTTTTTTGCACTAAAACAAAATTTAAAAAAATTGAAGTTGTTAAGTCAAGATTTTTTTGCTTAATTCAAGATTTTTTTTTTTGCTAAATTTGCTATTTTTTTGGGCTTAATTCAAGATTTATTTTACTTGAAGATTTTTTTTTTTTTTACTTAATTTAAGATTTTTTACTTAATTCAAGCTAAAATTTTTTTTTGCGTAATTCAATTCAAGACTGTGGAATTTTTGCTCTTGGCAAAAACATCCCACGGGCCGGATTGGAACCTTTGGCGGGCCGCATTTGGCCCCTGGGCCGCATGTTTGAGACCGCTGAATTAGATAGTTGTTTTTTGATGACTATGAATTTTACAAAAAGTTAGAAAGTGGTGAAATTTAAATGACTAATTTTTTTTAGTTTTCAGAGGTTCTAGGTGTTGATGTTCTGGTGTTTTTCTAAGGTTTGTTTAGGACTTTGCAAAACTGAGAAACTGAGCAGAGTTGGGGGAAATACACAGGTCCTACTGAAGTAAGACTGAACTCATAGTATTTCCAGAAGTATTACAAATTCAGCAAGAAAAAATATTTAATTATCGGAATAATTGAAATTAATCCATAGCAACCCTGTGATTAATGTGATTGAAAATTGTCATCATTTGACAGCACTAATAATAAGTAAAATAAGTATGTAAGTAATAGTGATAATAATAATAGTAATAATATGCATTCAGAAAAATAAATTGATAACAACAAACAAACACTGCGCAATGTTTAATTCTCAGATTCTAATACTTGACTTTTACCACTGAATTTTTCGTGGATTTTAATTCTTCGTATGGTTCTGTTTACATAACAGCATTAGTTGCTTTTCCATTGGACATCTGCGCAAAACTTTACCAATATGTACTTAAAACTCATAGTATTTCCAGAAGTGTTACAAATTCAGCAAGAAAAACTATTTAATTATGGGATTAATTGAAATTAATCCACAGCAACCTTGTGATTAATGGTACTGAAAATTGTAATCATTTGACAACACTAAGAAGTAATAAGTAAAATAAGTATGTAAGTAAAACCATAATAATAATAGTAATAATAAGCATTCGGAAAAATAAATTAACAATAACAAACAAACAAACATTGCGCAATGTTTAATTCTCAGATTCTAATACTTGACTTTTACCACTGAATTTTTTGTGGATTTTAATTCTTCGTATGGTTCTGTTTACGTAACAACACTAGTTGCTTTTCCATTGGACATCTGCGCAAAACTTCAACGATATATACTAAATGTCAAAAAAACAGAAGTGCGTAATGTCGGTTTTTCCATTAAATCACAAATGCGATTTGTTTATTTATTGTCGCGAGGTGACACGAGAAGTCGTTCCATAAACATGGCGACGAACGTAAATATGGTGTTGATTTACAGATATATTCATTATTATTATATATTACCTTTTTATCTCGTACAAAATTTAAAAATGATTAGGTTTCCTGGTGTGTCCACACATACCATGACATGTTTCTTCTTCTTTTCTTGCTGTAACATCCGTCAACATCCGTTTTTTTAATTCACCTGACTCTGGTTGTGACAAAAGGTCGTTCCATTGCAGTTTTGCAGTCATCAGTTAATAAGAGAAAATCACAGGATGGAAGTCTACACTAGAAAAAATGTAAATCTGACCAAGTGTATTTTTCTCATTTCTAGTCCAAATATCTCATCGCACTTAAAATCAGACAGAATCACCTAAAGAGGAACTTTTCAGTGAGATATAAGAACTGATTCATAGACAGTAGATCTGGAAAATCTGATTTAAACAAATCTTATCAAGATAATTTTCACTTGTTCCACTGGCAGATTTTTGGCTTAATTCAAGTTTGTTTTTTTTTACTTAATTCAAGCAAAAAAAAATCTGCCAGTTACACTAAAATTACAATTACATTAAAATTACCTTTACTTAACGTATCAAGACAGACCTTGAGTTTGTTATGTTGTGATATTTTAACCCATAAAGACCCAGTGCTACTGTTACAGCAGTTCCCAAATGAATTTTTCTCTATATTTAATGTTTCTTAAGCAATTTATCAACATTTATAGCAATATTATCCTTTTTACTTTGCATTTTTTTTAGTGAAAATCCCATATTTTCCAATATTTAATTCTAGAGGTAAAAATCAATATACCGGGCCGATATATTGATTTTTTTTTTTTTTTTCAATATCAACCATTGGCCTTAATTTAAAGAAAAAAAAAAGATCTTTTGATCTTAATTATCTGAGTGTTTCAACTGTATTTTAAGGTCAATGTGCTTAAAAAACAAGCAAAAAAAGGTCAGCCTTAAATATCAGCCACAAAAATCGGCGGTAGATGTCGGCCATCGGCTGACCAAATTTGAAAAAAAGTCGACAGCGACCTTAGAAAAATGCATATTGGTCGACCTCTGTTTAATTCACTGATCATGCAGGTGTTCATTAAAGTTCAGGTTAAAGTTGAGGGTAATTTTATCAGAAACACAGAAAACTGAAGAAACACTGACTTTTTTTTAACAAATCTCTCATTAACTGACCATAAACCCAGTGTGTCCATCCACTGTTACTGATCCAACTCCATGGGTTTGTCTGGTGAATCAATGTTTCTTCTTTTTTTTCCATTTTCATTCATTATTTTATACATTTTTTTATTCATTTCAGATCGTTTTGTCAGTTACATTTATTATTATACTTGTTTTTGTTCATTTTCTTTCCTTTTTTTTTGCAATTTAGTTCAATTCGTGGCTCATTTTGTCAATGTTACTCATTATTTTGTCGATTTATTACAATTTTTTTCCCCCCATTTCATTCATTACTTTGACAGTTTTTGGTCATTTTGTTGCTTATTTTATTCTTTTTTTGCTTGTTTTTTCACATTACTTATTAGTTTGTATTTTTATTTTTTATTTTTTATTTTTTTACAAATTTTTGTTCATTTTATCCACTGTCATTGATCCAACTCCATGGGTTTTACTGGTGAATCAATGTTGTAGAAGTTGACGGTGTTTCCACGGTAACTACGGAGCCTCTGAACATCCAAATGGGTCATATCTGATGACCATGAAAAGATGAAGAACTGTATTTTACACCACTTACTGACATGTATTGATAGGATTTATGGATCTTCAGGTATTAAACAATTTAGATCAGTGGATGTTTGGGTCTTTAAGGGTTAATGTTGACCCGACAAGTTATTCACTCATTTATTTTCTATTTTGCCTTAACCTGAGCTTTTATGAAGAACTACATGATCGGTAACTTAAATACCGTCAAAATAGCAGATTTTTATGGACGAAAATGCAAAAAACAGAGGTTAATATTATAATAAATGGTGATAAATCGCTTGAGAAATGCGAAATAGACAGAAAAATTAATTTGGGAACTGTCGCAAAAGTAGCGTTTTTTGTCTTTATGGGTTAAGACATCTCAGCAGCAACACCACAAACAGTTCTTTTGTTACATTTTAATAATCACTTCATAATTGGGCTTTTCCCTCCTGTTCGTTCCCCTAAGAGCCCAGAGATTGACAAAAAAAAAATAATTGTCCAACTTTGCCAGAGTGCTCAGAGCAAAACTCATCAAGTGATAAATGTACCCGGCTGGTTTGGACTCCACAGGAGTACGGAGCTACGGGGAGGCAGAAAACTGTGACCACTGTGATTGTGATTCAGAGGAAAAGGAAATGTAATAATAAGACCCAGGCTCATTATGAAAAGTGACAAGCGTTCGTTTGGAGCGGGGAGGTTTTTATGGTCGTTCTTTGACTGAATCCCTTTCAGTGAAAAATGAAATGCCTCATTAAAGCAGCGCACTTGAAAGCCGTACAGTTCGACGTGAGATCAAAATGCAGGTCGGTGTCATCGGGGGTGGAGGTGGGGGGTTTGTATTAAATAGGAGCTAAAACAGGGCCGTGATAGACTGTTGACCACATAATTAACAGTTTCAACCCAGTTTTTTTTTCCAAATGCAACATTCTGTCATGCATATTCAGGGCTGCGGCCTGCTCTGCCATTTTAATTGGTTAAAGAGTTTCAACTGACAACAGAGAGGAGAAGGATGGCGGCTCTTTTCGGCGCCGCTCTGGCCTCGCCTGAAAGAGCCGTCAGTCTGTCTGTCATGCAAAACATCTTTCGGGGGTTTGTTTACCAGGCATGCAGTGGAGTGAGCGCTCGCTGGCTGCTAATGTGACAGTTGCACTCTGGCTTTCAGTTCAGTGGACATGTTGTTTTGGAGAGAAAGCAGGAGGATGGTACCCAACTTATCTGATTACCGATGATGTACATCACACATCCTCGCCGACTTTTGTGGCCAGACAGCCGAGCGAGAGGGAAAGGATGTTGGGGATCAGTAAACAAGGCTTGACTGACGTAGCGGCAGACCGTTTGTGAGGCTCAGCTGAAGATCTGTGCCACATGTACGCTGTTGAACGGAAGGACATCAGAGGAGCCAGGCGAAGGACGAGACGCCGCGGTCCGGTCGCTCACATGACGCCTTCGTATCGACGTTTACATCCGTAGTGACTGACTCAACCCTCGCACTAGTGACTGTTGTGGTGAAAGCAGTTCTTTTTGGCCATAAACTCATCTGGACAGCTTTAATCATCCAGATGGTTGTGGATAGAAGAGTCTTTTTTCTCATTTGTAATAATTAAGCTTCGATTGCTCAGGCTTTGTTCGCACTAATAGGGATATTTTACCAAACATGGTTAAGGTTAGGGGGTTCCTTTACAATTTGGCCTCTTATATTAATGTATTTTAATACTTTATTTTATTTTTTTTACATACTTTGGCTGATGTGTTATTAATGGTACATTTTTGTTTTGGAAAACTTGTACTCATCTGTGTTTAGGTGTTTTACAGTCTGCTTTTTGAAATACATGTTTATAACCTTGTGCTACTTTAACAACTGTCTGGGAACTGCAGATGGAAAATAGCCATTGGATTAACTCTGGTGTATTTACAGCAACGTCAATCGATGTCCAATGTCCCTGTTAAAGAAACCAGTAAAATAAAAACATAGACCAGTGGTTCCCAACCTGTTTTATCTCCTGACCCTATTTTAACATCACAAATTTCTGGCAACCCCAGACATTCAAAACGGAGACATTTTTTTGCTCAAATTAATTAGTTTTTCATCATGTAATAGTTTGTTTCAACTAAACGTTAATTTCAGACACATTTAGTCTATATAATGTATATTATTCTGGACGGAGGCAGTAAATCCAGGTGTAGATTACTGCACAAAGGGAGAATTTGATTTTCCTTGGTCAGGATATGTACAGTCAGTCCAGCTGTGATTTTATTAATACTGAACAAACAAGAACTGAAACTATGAATTATGAAAGAGCTGCAGCATCTGAAACTGACCACAATGAACATTTGACAGATAAACAGAACCACAGTGCTGCAGTTTCACACTCACAGTTTGTCTTTTATGGATTGGGATATTCTGTCAACTCACCATAGATTTTTTTATTTTTTTTTAAATTTTTTATTTATAAAGAGCACTTACAAATGACAATGCCACAATCTGTTACATTCTTCCTCATACATATATACATATATATATATATACACACATATTTATACCATAACATTTACATATGAACAGTCACAGATCATCTGAGTATTTCTCGATGTAGCTCTTTCAGATGTTTTTTTAGACCTTTAGGTATACATTGGTTAGAACAATTTTCAACAAGAACATTGGAAGCTTTCACAATGGAAGGTTTTTCAAAGACAAAATTCCTGTGTAGCAGTATAATGAAATAAAAAAGGTTCAGGTTAAAGGTCATAGGCAAAAGAGAGAAAAAATAAAAATGTCTAGATCAATAAGACACTGTTTCCTGACCCTTTTCCAAAAATTCAAAAGAAGTCTGGTCTTATAGGTTTGACATACTCAGTCCATTTACTCCAGATTTTGTAAAATGTCTCTTTCTGGACTCTAAGGGAATATGACAGCCGTTCCATCATGTAAATTTCATGGATAATATCGATCCATTCATCTATAGCGGGTAGATGGGGTTTGAGCCAATTTCTCGTAATAACTTTTTTACTTCCAGCCAGGAGAATTTGGACCAGCTTTTTACCATACATTTTTTATTAATAAGTTTATTCTATTTTTAGCAATTACTAGAAGTTTCAGGCGACTCCATTTGAATTCCAGGCGACCCCACGTAGGGTCCCGACCCGAAGGTTGAAAAACACTGATATAGAATAAAAATAGGACCAATGGCCCTGTAGCTTAGCTGCCAAATTAAAAGCTTTGGGAAATGTATCCAGATGCCATTTATTCTCACCCAGTTCTGTGTATTTATTCTATTCCAGAAATAGCCCATGTTTTGCTCATATTCCAATCAGATCTGTAAAAAATTCAAATTCCAACTTGATATCATTGATACTGATTTATTGGATCAATCCACTTCCAAATCCGGGCCACCAAAGGGTCCAGTCCGGCCCTTGGGATGAATTTGTGAAATGCAAAACTTATACTAAGATATTAACAATCCTTTCAGTTCAGGTTCCACATTCAGACCAATTCAATCTCAGGTGGATCCTAATAACCTGTAAATACTCCCAGTTTAACAATATTCTGCCTGTTCCTAAAGGTTTTGAGCATTTATAGATCCACTGTGATCTGTAGTTATGTTAATAATAAGAGATGGAATATTGTAGAAATTGTTCAAATTTTAGTTCCAAACTCCAAAGTTTTAACCATATTCTGCCTGTTACCAAATGTTTATGTGACATTGTGTGTAAATGTACGTGTATAAATAATAAGTCGAGGTATAATTTTCTTAAAATTGCACTAATTTTTCAAATGAATTTGCTGTTTTTTCAGGTTATTCACATCGTTTTTTGTAAAATGTAAATATTTTCATAATTTAATTGGAGTTTTTTCGTGCTAAAACAAAAAGAAAAACATGGATTTGTCATTATTTATAGGTTATTAAGTCATTAGTTTACTTGTCTGGCCCGCTTGAGGTCAAATTGGGCTAAATATGGCCCCTGAACCAAAATGAGTTTGACACCCCTGTTTTAAATGCACAGATTGAAGAAGACATTTTTAAGTTTTGCTCCAGATTATTCCACAGATGGACCCCTCACTGGCTTTTTGTTTGTTCTACACTTAATATTCTTAATCAACAGATTAATTTGACCGTGAAAATATTAATAATCATTAGGTGTAGCTCTAATTGAAACCAAAAAATATTCAAATATAAGCAGATGTAATCTGGGAATTACTATTTTTCAGTTAATCGGTTAAAATAATAACTGACATCTTCCTTATTAGTTTGATACTTGCTGCAGATTGACTCATTCTGTTAACTTCAGGTTGTGTGTTTACATGTTGACACATAAAAACAGAGTCTGTTAAGTGATGAGGTCGATAATAAACATACATGTGAAACAGCAGCAGCAAAATGAACACATATCCAGGTCAGGAGTTTCTTTAACGTTCACCCGACACGAACAATTACATTTGAGTTTAGAACCTAACACGTCCTGCTTTTTGGAGCTTTTTAAGTCATGTTTTCATTCTGGTGTCATGTGTATGGACATATGTTGTAGACTAGAGCTGATGGGGTCAGATTTAGCTTTATGAACCAGAGAAAATCCAGTATCTGTTGAAAAAAAGAGGTCCGTATTAGTTTAGCTAAAGACACATACTATAAACCCTGGTATTTCTGCCATAGCCGTGGGTCCTGTATGTCTCTCCATCCCCATGACCGCTGAAATAAACTTTTATTCCACTTTTATTCCTATAAGGTCCCAGAGGTAACGTATCAGTGGAATCCTCAGTCATAAATGTGCAGAGCAGCAGGTAAAAGCTTTGGAACCGGTTTGGAGTGTACGTCAGACTATTTTCTGGGTAGAATTTTGGAGTAGAGCTGGTTTGTGATCCTGACTCAGTCCCAGTCTTCTGTGTTACTACATCATCTCTTAAACCAAATGACAGAAGCACCGTAAGCCTTTGTGGAAGTCAATCCATATGGAATAGTACACAACTCATGTGGACTATTTTTTTTTTTTTTTTTTCCAACAAGCCACCTGATGTTCAGTAAACTCATGCTTAAAAACACATAAACAGCACACGTCTGAATTCACCTGGGCTCCAGTCACATGGCAGATGTTTTTTTTTTTTTTTTTTTTTTTTTAATTTTGTTTTATTGGAAAAGGAGCAAGATATCTCAGCATTACCATTCATACATATAATATCTGTTAGAGTCCTTTTTGTATTTCTTATTTTATACATACAAAGTGTCAAACAGAAAAAAACCAAAAACATACGAACTGAGTGCTTACAGTTTTGGTATTTCTCACTTTTAAAAAAATGACAATCACAGCTTTCAATACCTCTGGCTTCTCTAAACGTTACACATGTTTTATGCAAAAGTAAACATTTGCAAAGAATAAAGACAAGGAGATTGTAAAGAAAAATTTTTAGAGGAGTGATACAAATTCTGGGCAGGTAGAGGATACAAACTTAATCCATTTGTCCCAAATAGGGATGTAACAATTACCAGTGTAACGATAAGCCGCGGTAAATTGCAGACGGTTAGTATTACCGTTTAAATTCCAATTATCATGATAACCGTGTTTGATTACCGCACTTTTAGTGGAAAAAACCCTATGGAAAGATCTGCTTTTATGTCAAATATTTGAGTATAGTGTTAATTTAGTACAATTTTGATTTTATATACCTAATATTTGGAACCAATATTCATTTTTAAAGTCTGTGAAAAGGTTCGTTAAGCATCTGTGTGTTATTTATGAAATAAATTATGCACATTTTTCAAAACGGATTTTTTTGTGTGTGTGTGTGGTTTTTTTTGTCCTTTTATGTCGTTATAGTAGGTTAAAGTGAAAAAAATAATAGGCAGACGATATAGATGAAGTTGTGCTGAAAAAAAAGATTCCAAACATGGGTATAGTAAACATTTGTTTATATCGCATATAAAGGCAAAATCAAAAGGACTGAAAAACAGCCAAAATAGGCTCAGAATGTGAATTAATATTTGAATGTTTCTGCAACAGAAGGTACATTGTGCCAATTATTTATATGTTTTTTTTTTTGTTTTTTTAAATACAACTTGGTTAAATTATTTCAGTGTGTGTATAAGTACTTTTTGAACATTTTGAGCACAGTTTCAACAATAACATGATAATAATGATAACCGTGATCATTTTGTCACAATAACAGTGATATGAAATTTTCATATCGTTACATCCCTAGTCCCAATATGGTAAAATGTATCCCTCTGGATTCTGATAGAGTAAGTCAATTTTTCCATTTTGAAAATTTGCAAGATGGTCTGGTACCAGTCTTCTAATGTTAGTGGAGTTGGCTTTAACCACCTTCTTGTAATAGATTTCTTGCTGGCTGCTAAAAGCGCCTGTAATCATTTTGTATCCTCCCTCAGTTCTAGTACTGAGACATCACCTAGATATAGATTTACAAAGTTACAGGGAACATGAACCTTAAGACTGATATTAAAGTCCTGTGAATATCCTCTAGTATTGGTGCATGTTGGGTCAGTCCCCAGAACACATGATCATGATCGGCCTCCTTTGATCCACACTGTCTCCAACACTCAGAAGAACCACCTCTGGATTTACCCTGATGGGGTTGTCTTAAAAAACTGGCAGATGTATTTTCATATCAAGAGTAGGGATGGGAATCGAGAACCGGTTCTTTTTGAGAACCGGATCCCAGTTGCTCGATTCCTTGGAATCGTTTGCCTGCCTGCTTAACGATTCTGCTTATCGAGTCCACCTTCGTTGCACATGCGTGATGACGTCACGTGTACGCTGCATTGTTTGGGTCAGAACGTAGCCAACGTGGTGTTGAGGCAGAAACGGTCCAAACAGACGACAGCAGGTCCACTGGAACACTGTCAGAGCTTCCATGTCTTCTAAAGGGTGGAATCCCTCCAATCCGCTCAAACATTGTTCCACACAGCATGTGATTCATTTGCAGGAATGTCACGTTTTTGATACGCTACTTAGTGACGCTTGTGAATGTAGCGGCAGAGTGAACGCCGGGCCCAGTTCTGGTTCCGGTGTGGGCAACAAACGTCGTACCCCCTCAAATATAAGTTTCCGAAGGTAGGGGAAAGGAAATGAGGTGCACAACAACAGGAGATGAGCAGAGCTGAGTCGAACTGGCAATATGTGGCAACAGAGGAATTAGTAAATCATCTTAAGTTTACCTTTCACTCCACCCCCCCCCCCCCCACCCCCACCCCCACCTCCACCCCCGCCGAACTGGGCCCGGTGTCATCTGTTATTATTTGTACATACTGTATATGTTCTATTTTCTGTGCAGATGGAAATATAAAAGACAGTTCATGCAAACACACCCGTTTGTACTCTTTTATTCCCTCACCCAATGAGAATCAATAAGAGAATCGGATCGATAAGCAAAATCGATAATGGAATCGTTAAACTCTTATCGATTCCCATCCCTAATCATGAGGCGTATGTTGGACTCTCTACACCTCTATTACTATAATTACTCCATCCGTGGTTACCTCATAATTCTTTCAGCGTCATGTACTCTTATTTTTGTCGTGGCTAAATAATGCCACGGGGACCTGTGCTAACTGTAACCAGCCGTAATCTCAATTGCATTGCATATGTTTCAGAAAAGAGCCACCACAGTTAGTACACAAACCCCCCCCTCCCGACGAGCGCCGCTGTGGCGGAGGTCCATTAATATGCATAGCTTTGTTAAAAGCTCCAGAGTGACCTACATGACAAGGTTCAGTATACACTCCAACTGTGTGCTGCACTGGTGGGACTTATCTGCCGCTGTTACCTTAATTAGTGTCTTCGTGCCACGGGCGGCTTTTTTCTGGAGAGGCTGTTGAACCTACCCGCACACCTGTACGCCGGGGTCACCGCAGGTCACGGCGGTCACTCCCAATGTCTGGCCCTCGACAGCTTGGGCGCCTCTCACCAGCCAACAAAATGGTGTCCATTAGCTGTTGGAGGAAGTCTGCTAACATCCCCATTAGATGCACTTTAAACTCCTGCAGTGTGTCCTAAGCACTCAGCTATGACACTCCAGCTCTCTCAGGTAATCCCCAAGGCCCTTCACTAACAGGATGTATCAATTAACAGATTTGTTTGCTTTCCTCTCCCCCCGGCCTCATTTGCATAGCAGCCGGCAAACACAGCGCTCAAGTTCAAGAGCGCTGTTGACACAGTTTTTTTTTTTTTGTTTTCCATATCCTCTAAAGCAGGTAGCAGAGGGGCCAAAAAATGAACAAATTACCATACATATTACAACTGAGCCGCTTAGATGATCCAAAAGTATCCAACACAAGTGGTTCGCAGCGTCGAAAGTTACAAGATGTTAGCAACAGCTCCGGGGTGAAGCCTTGTTGACACTCGTTCCTGTTCGGTCTTCGTCAAAGGGGAATTAGCATTTGCGATGCTAAAGGACAGCTGTTGCTAGCAGGCCTGTTTCTCACTGGCGGAGGCTCTGCTGTTTAGGGCAGTAATCTGTCAGGGCGGTGGCGTAGCCAATGTGCTCTACCCCTCGGTGGAAGCACAGAAATGTGGCTCAGGGCTCTATGCATAGCAATGAGGCCAGACAGATGTAAAAATCCACTGTGGTTTTACAGCCTCAGTGCTCTCTGTGTCTGTTTGCCTGAATCCTCCCCTTCAACCTTTTGAACACATCCACTCCCATGATGCAACGCTGTTGGAAGGGCACATTTATGTTGTCTGAGTGGTTGGTTTGGTTCAGTGTGGTGCAGAAAAATGTGTGTATTTAACAGTATGACTGGTTAGAAAACAGCACATCAAAATAACCTCTGTCTAAACAACATAAAACTGAGCTGCACTTTTACTTCTGTTTAACCCATTATAGTTCAGTCAAAGAAATATTCTGAAATTAAAAATGTTAACCTCAGTATGTTATTAGAGGACATAACAAGAGTTTATTACTGTAGTGAAATATTTCCAAATTTTTTATTGTTGTGTAGAAAATCAAGGTCAGTGAAGTTACCATATTTGATTTCTTGCCTGAAATTAGCATAAATAAATAAATACAAGACATATATATATATATATATATATATATATATATATATATATATATATATATATATATATATATATAATAAAATACAAGAAAAAACATATGTAAGGTGAAAGGAACATGTACATTAGAACATAAGCAGATTTCCTTTTATTTTTTGTCAGATGGAAAAAGACTTAATTCTTTTACTTTGTTTCCTGGCAAACCAGGATGAAACAGCTGACAGTGACACATCCCAGGAACAAGTGACCCTTCTGAGGAGGGCTACAGGCTATAGATAGATAGATAGATAGATAGATAGATAGATAGATAGATAGATAGATAGATAGATAGATAGATAGATAGATAGATAGATAGATAGATAGATAGATTATTAATCCTGAGGGAAATTCAAGTATTCAGCAGCTTTGCATACAGCACAAGAAGACAAAAAACAGACAAACAAAACACAACAGTGGGTTAGTATCCAGGTCGACATTAAGGTTAGTATATATACTCTAAAAGACACTTGCTAAAGAACTGCCTCTAACTCAAACATTCACCTTTCCTTAAGGTGTGGGAGACTTTCGTGACCAGTTTTTCATCAGATCTGTCAAACCTCAGTCCTATCCTCAGTGTCATGAATCTGTCAGTCTGTCTGTCAGTACTCAGCTGAATCTCTTGCATTATGGTGAACAGTTTCTTAGTGCCATCCACCAGAAACAAACCATGTGTTTACAAACAGAGCCGGGAGGGAACTCGGGCATCTTCAGAATTTTGTCGCGACGTGCATTGTGGGAAAGGGAGGTTTTTGCAGCACCTGACAGCGGCAGTGGCCAGCGCAACCATATGATATTACATAGACGAAACAAACACGATGCGAGGAAACGGCTTGAAACGCGGAAAACGGCTGGAGGAATATGCATAGAAGGAGGGGAGCTCCTGCCGTTCCCGTGTCGTGTCTGTAGCAGCTGCCGTTGTCAGGTGGCTGCGCGAGCCTTCGCTTCCCACAATGCACGCTGCGACAAAATTCCAAAGATACCTGAGTTCCCTCCCGACTCTGTTTGTAAACACATGGTTTGTTTGTGGTGGATGGCACTAGAAATTCATATCTCGCCAAAATGGCTAGAACCGGCCCTGTGTATATATTGGAAAGTGACGCCTCTACAGGCTTTTGCTTTTATGCTGTAACAGTTTCAGGGTATTTCCTCATTTCTATCAACACTGTGGGCTTTTTCGGTCATTTGTGATCAGTTTTGGTTTGCAATGACAGTTGAGAAAAGAGGAAAAATACACACATTGTCATATACACACTAATATCCGCACACACTGACACTGGCAGATAATTATCGGTAACCACTTGCATACTGTTTTCATGATTAGGTGTCAGAGTTCAGTAGCCAGTAATGATTGTCAGCGCAACATCATTTCTGGCTGCACAATTTGTGGTTAGTTGGGAATGGTCCACTCAGACCCGACGGACTAAGAAATGTCAATCAAAGTGAGACGGTAAGCAAATGTAAACGGTGCGAGGGTATTTTCAACAGCGTACATAAGGATGGAAGACAAATGAGGCAGGAAACCGCTGCTGTAAATATGGAGCTCATCCCGCTGCTTAATTTAGCTAAATATGCTAAGGTCTTCTTAATTATAACCACAGCAATTTGCACGGCTGCTGCTGCTGGTTGAACAGTCACATCCGGCAAATCACTAAATTGAACAACTTTTCTTCTTCCACACGAGCCTTCAACTATACTGATTTTCAATAATTAACATGTATGTTTTTCTAATCAGTCTGAATGTTTGTGTGATGAGAAGGCCTTGGAGCACACTGCCAAAAATATAGAAAGTTTTTTTTTTTTTATGTTTGTCTTTGCTCCTGTGCTTGTAGATGGATGTATTTTTTTTGTATCATTCCTACTGATTAAATAGACTAACCTGTTCCTTCCTACCTGATTTGTGTCAGTGTTTGCATACTTACCATATCAACTTCCAAAGCTTAGAACTGAAGAACCACAAGGCTTTTTTGGCAAGACTATTATTATGTTTCTTCTGTTGTTTTACTTGGTATTTTATTTCACTGTTTTTAATTGTACAGCTGCTTTTATGTCTTTTTAAATCTAGTCTTGTATTTTAGTCGATCATTTTTGCTTTTTATTCTTCTGCACGACACTGTTTGAATTGTAGAGGTGTTTTATGTTTTTAATCGATTCTTGTATTTTTTCTTGTATTTTTGGTTTTTTCCCCTGTAAGTGGCTTTGGGAAAAAAGCATCTGCCAATGTATTAAATGTGATGCATAAATGTGATGTGACGGGGAGCCGCATTGCAAATATCGGATACATATCGGATTTAGGACCACATATGAAAGTGGTCTGGGTTGGATTTGTGCTGTTCAAACTGTCTTCAAGTGTCTTTAACAGATCGGATACAGGTCACATATGCGCAAAAAAATCGGATTTGGGCCACGGATTTGTAAGGGCATTTTCACACCCTGAATTTTGTTTCGATTCAGAGAGTAATGGATTACAATATGTTCAGTGTTGCTCATCACCTTGTTTCGGTTTTGTGTTCACACTGCTCCATGCCCTTCATGCGCTCACTGAAAATCTTTAATACTTCGGAGTTTTTGTGCATGTTATCGAGTATTTCCAATATATGCTCGTGTTCCCAAATGCCAATCAGGCGTTCTATCTCTTCCTCGTCCAAATTGCTTCCTCCACTCATTTCATCCACTTGCTTATCCGGCAGCTTGATGAAAGGTTATGAAGCTCATTAAGCTCATTAGCTGACTGTCTGTTTACGTCTGGCAGCGACACTTTTTCGACAGAGCCGCTCTGCTTTATGGTAATGTTTGCGACATCACAGCAATATCATACCAGAGTGGTAGAGAAAACTGGTAGTTGTCTATTCCTGTCATGGAAGTATGACTCTTATATCTGACAGAATTAAAGCAGATCATCACATATTTAACAGGCCTGTTACGGTACACACAATTTTCGGTTTGGTACTTTTTCGGTTTTTCAAAGCCACGGTTTGTTTTTGTTTTTTTCGGTTCGGTACGGGAAGAAAGAAAACCTCTCAAAATGTCTATTAATGCATTTATGAATTTTTTTTTACATTTTTCCCCCAATTTTGGAGATGATAGAATATAGAAAAACAGGAATAATATCATTCTGCTGCTACAAATCAAATAGAAAATAAAATAAACTAGAAGCACTCGGATAGCGCAGACCTCCGCCAAGGCTGATCAGTGCCCCCCCCCCCCCCACCCCACCCCAGATCACCACCAAATTAAATTATTTCTTCCGTATCCCATTTCCAACAAACCCTGAAAATTTCATCCAAATCTGTCCATAACTTTTTGAGTTATGTTGCACACTAACGGACAGACAAACAGACAAACAGACAAACAAACAAACCCTGGCAAAAACATAACCTCCTTGGCGGAGGTAATTATTAATATTATTAAATGTATTTTAAACATTAGTATTGCACTTTTCCCTGAAAGGTAGTTTCGAACAAACAAGAAAATCTGATCACAGTTCTGTCAGTTCACATTCTGCAGAAAAATATCAACAAAAATTCCAATGAAGTGCAACATTAACCAGAGGGTAAACTGGTATTCTGTTGAAACAAACTGAAGAGGAACACTGACAACACAATGAACCAAATGATTTATTTTAGGACAGAGAACAAACTGTTTAGGACACTGTGTGTATTTGTGTGTGTGTGTGTGTGTGTGCACGGGGGATTTTTTTTTGTTGGAGCCGGGGGGAAGGGGGGTGTGCAGTTCTATACCTGGGGGTGTGGTCCATAACTAACGTAATGAAGTCTGTAGTGATATGAAAGTGAAACTTTACATACTTTCAACGTTCTATTTATTCCTCTATTATACAGCATGTGTGACAGACAGAGCTAGTGTCTGTGTGTTAGAACTACCGTAGTTCCTAGGGGGCCAAACAATGTCCGTCTTATTAACGTCTGTTTCCTGGTTGTTGTCTTTCACCTGAACCTGAACTGATCCAAACTGGACTGGACTGATGGTGGAGGGTCTGCAGTCTCTTCCTTCCAGGTTCACATCATATTTGTTGTTTTTTTTTTTAACCTTATATCAGCTGCTGTTTCATACTTCGGGTCAATGTGTGCGTCCTTCCGTATGTCTGTGTGAAACTTGTGCGGATTTAAAGTTCCGCATCGAACAACGTCTTTCATTCCTTTTTCTTTTTGTCAACATACTGTGCCGTTTCAGTACAGCTGTGTACCGAACCGAACAGGTGTGTACCGAAACAGTTCGGTTCGGTACGTGTACCGTTACAGGCCTAATGTTTAACCTCCTACTTACCTGAACCTTTTTTCTAGAGCCAGTAATAAGAGTCCACAGAAGGCGTAGAAGTCTTGTTTCCTCTCAGACCACTTGAGTTATCGTATCCTGAAAGGTTGTCACTAGAATTTTAACCCTGTGGCACCACAAATCTACCACACACTGAAGCTTTAATGCAGTGGTTCCCTACCTTTTTGTCTCGTGACCCCATTTTAACATCACAAATTTCTGGCCACCCCAGACATTCAAAACAGAGACTTTTTTTTGCTAAAATTCACCTGTTTTTGATCATGTAATAGTTTGCTATACTATGTTGCACATGAAGGTTAATTTAGATGATATTTAGTCTATATAATGTATATTATTGTGGGTGGAGGCAGTAAATCCAGGTGTAGATTACTGCACAAAGGAGGAATTTGATTTTCCTTGGTCAGGATATGTACAGTCAGTCCAGCTGTGATTTACAAGACTGACAATAATACTGAACAAACAAGAACTGAAACTATGAATTATGAAAGAGCTGCAGCATCTGAAACTGACCACAAAGAACATTTTGACAGATAAACAGAACCACAGTGCTGCACTTTCACACTCAGTTTGTCATGTCTGTTTTGTATTGTGATTGTCTCTGTCAACTCACTGTATATTTTTGAAAGTAAGTTTTTTATTTTATCAATTACTAGAAAAATTCAGGCGACCCCATTTGAAATTCTGGCGACCCACGTGGGGTCCTGACCCCAAGGTTGAAAAACACTGCTTTAATGCATTAATACTGAATGTGAAGTGGATTAAACTTCAGATACAGATAAAAACTAGAAAGCACTCAGAGAGCGCAGACCTTCGCCAAGGCAGATCCGTGCCCCCCAGTCACCACCAAAATGTAATCATTTGTTCCTTGTGCCAGTGTCAGCATTTCCTGAAATTTTCATCCAAATCCGTCCATAACTTTTTGAGTTATCTTGCACACAGACAGACAGACAGACAAACCAACACCGGCAAAAACATCACCTCCTTGGTGGAGGTAAATACAGTTGCAGTCACTAGTCGCTTTTCCATTGACCCTCAAATATAACTTGTGCATAGAATTTACCTGATGGAAAAATGACAATTTCGCCAAAAGTCTCATTTTTCGATTAAAAGTTTTTGCGCTGGGAAGAGGTGGTTTTTCAGGCGTAGCGCAAATGATATATCACACAAAAGTGCAATGGAAAGACCTTTTTTCGCAACTAGAGTCAGGTGAATTAAAAAACTGGATGTTGACGTTACGTTACAACAAGCAAAGAAGAAGAAGAACAAGAAATATGTGTCTGTATGTGTGGACACACCAGGAAACCTAATCATTTTTTAATTTAGTACAAGATAGAGGGTAATATATGATAAAAATAAATAATATCTGTAAATTCAACACCATATTACGTTCGTTGCAAGTTTATGGAACGACCTTTCGTGTCATCTCATGCTAATAAATAAACAAATCATCGCATTGTGATTTAATGGAAAAAACCGACATTACGCACTTCTGTTTTTTCGACATTTAGTAAAGATCGGTAAAGTTTGGCGCAGATGTCCAACGGAAAAGCCACTAGTGTTGTTACGTAAACAGAACCATACGAAGAATTAAATCCACGACAAATTCAGTGGTAAAAGTCAAGTATTAGAATCTGAGAATTAAATGTTTTGCTATGTTTGTTTGTGTTGTAGTCAATTTATTTTTCTGAATGCATATTATATTATTATTATATTATTATTATTATACATACTTTTTACTTATTACTTATTAGTGCTGTCAAATGATTAAAATTCTTAATCCCATTATCACAGGGTTGCTGTGGATCATTTCAATGATCCATAATTAAATAGTTTTTGGAAAAGTGACTACTAATCCTGCTGATTTGTTTGCCACTGTAGAACTTTCCTGCTTGGTTTGACAACTTCTAGAACATTTCACTGACTCTGGGAAGTATAGAACTAATTTCCTTGCATTGAACCCTAATATAACTAATATAAAAATGACCTGTTGAAAACCCCCTCGGTCTGGACTCAGTGAAACAGTAAGTGACAATGGGAATCAGAAGGAGCATACAAAGCAGCCTTTTACCCACAAACTAATGATTAATGAGGGTAAATCTGGATCTAGAACATCGGAGCCTCTCCCATGTGCACTTGTCATCTGAAATAAAAGATGCTCCTTTGAAAGCTTTGTTCCATGTGAGATCAGATTCTGGTTAACAAGTAAAGACGTGGATAAAAGTCTGTAAAAAGCAGAGCCTGTTTACATCCACACTGAAAACTCTGATCATTATTCTGATTTCTGGAGTTATTATATCATTTAAGTGATCATGTAAACAGCATAATGTGACGTCAGAGAAATCAGATTAACACCTGGATTTCTCCCAAATACTCCGATGTCTTTACGCATGTATACCTGTTAATCTGATTTATTTTGTGTGTAGGGATGTAACGATTACAGGTATAACGATAAACGGCGGTAAAATTGCCAACGTTAGTATTACTGTTTAAATTCTAATTATCGTGATAACCGTGTTGGAATACCGCACTTTTCTGGAGAAAAACGCAAACGTAAAGATCTGCTTTTATGTCAAATATTGGAGTATAGTTTTAATTTATTGCAGTTTTAATTTTATATACCTAATATTGGAACCAATATTCACTTTAAAGTCTTTGAAAGGTTCGTTAAGCATCTGTGGTTATTTATGCAATAAATTCTATACATTTTTCAAATCGGATTTTAGATATTTTTTTGTGGGTTTTTTTGTCCTTTTGTGTTTTTATAGTAGGTTTAAAGTGAAAAAATAGTAGACAGTTTATATGAATGAAGTTGTGCTGAAAAAAAAAAAAAAAACACCAAACATGGGTCATAGTAACATTGTTTCTATAGTATATAAAGGCAAAATTAAAAGTACTGAAAAATGGCCAAAATAGGCTCAGACCACTAAGGGTTAATACTTGAATGTTTCTGCAACAGAGAGTGCACTGTACCCATTTATTTTATGTTTTTTTTTTTTTCCAAATACAACTTGTTTAAATTATTTCAGTGTGTAATATAATACTTTTGAACAGTTTGAGCACAATTTCAACAATACCGTGGTAATAATGATAATCGTGATAATTTTGGTCACAATAATGGTGATATGAAATTTTCATATTGTTACATCCCTATTTCGGTGTTTTGTGTAAAAAAAAAAAAAGAATTGTGGAAGAAACGGAGGTGATTTTCTTCGTACAGGGTTCGTACAGGGGCTTTAAATCCTGGGAAATGCTTGAATTTCAATGTGTGTTTTTCCTGAAAAGTGCTTGAAGTTTAGTTTATGTGTTTGAAAGTGCTTGCAATTCTAAATCTGTGATGTGATTATCCTTTTTTTTTTTCCCCTTTAGTCAGCAGCACTTCGGATGATGCTTCTGAGGAACACAGGAGTCACAGTCCAAACTGTCAAGCAGGTAACATCTAAAAACTATACCGTGTCTGAACAAAAGAAACAAAGAAAAGAAAAGTATAATTACATTAACAGAAGACCAAATGAACATCATTAGCCTTAATCTGAGATTGGATTTATTTCTTTATTTTTAATATTAACTCTGCCAGGTTTAGATGCCAAGCCAAAGCTATTTACTGAGAGGTGATATATTTTGAAAAATAAAACCTGGGGGGCTGTAAAGGGGTGGGGGGTGGTGGGGGGGGTAAACATGATAAATTCATAGGGCCCAGCATTTCTAGGGGGTCCAGTGATATAGGATGGGGAAGCAAAATTTACAATATTTTGAGGCAGGGATTGAAAGACAGTGTATGACCAATTAGTTTATTGAAAGTCATGAGAATTTATTTGCCACAAGAAAATGTACATAATAGAAAATGTTTTTATTCTATGTGTCCTCCTTCTTTCTCAATAACTGCCTTCACACGCTTCCTGAAACTTGCGCAAGTGTTCCTCAAATATTGGGGTGACAACTTCTCCCATTCTTCTTTAATAGTATCTTCCAGACTTTCTGGTAATAGTTTTGCTCATAGTCATTCTCTTCTTTCCATTATAAACAGTCTTTATGGACACTCCAACTATTTTGGAAATCTCCTTTGGTGACGAGTGCATTCAGCAAATCACACACTCTTTGACGTTTGCTTTCCTGATTACTCATATGGGCAAAAGTTTCTGAAAAGGTATGGATAATAGTGTTAGGTATGATTATGACATCAGTATATGTTTGGTTTCAAAACAATTGACGTAGTGCCTGCTGAGAAAAAACAACTAAATGTTCATTGTAAATTTTGCTTCCCACCCTGTATGTAGTCCTGTCGATGTGTATTTTACCACAGCAACAGGGTGATGTGCTGGAAAAATTGGAAAATGACCCTTAGAAGTGCTTGAATTTAACCTTTCAAAATCTTTACGAACCTTGTATCACATATCAGACAAAAGACTGAAACATCTAAACCAGGGTTTTTCGATTATCGTATTTTTTAAGTGCATGTAAACGCCTCAGATCTGATTATTACAGTAGTCTGATTACTCCCAGATACCAGGTTTTTATGGTCATGTAAACGGACCCAGTGAAACATTTAAAAGCTTGTGTAAAATGTTGAGTCAGTCTGAGCCCATAATGGTGGTGTGGATGGAAGTGTTCAGGGCTTTTGTGTTTGAAGGAAGCCTAAGGTGCATATGGAGTCCCTGTGGATCTTGGCTCAGGCCCCACTGGACTCCTAGTTTTTATAGTGCAAGTCACACGTGGTATGTTTTCCAGCCTCTTATCAACACTTCAGATTAGCGGGCCTGCAGTTCACACATTTTAGTTCTTGGCCTGTTCGGCTCCTCGGAAACATGGTCCTTTGGACATGGTCACAGCGCCAACAGATGGTGGGAGCATCTTTAGGCTTAGCGGATGGAGACTGACAGCAGATAGTGGAGCGCTTGGGTTTAAGACACCCTTCTCCACCGACAGAAACCATTCAAGACGCTGACACCAAATGTATATTCCCCTGAGACGTAATTAATGTCTGTTTTTCAACTTTTTTTTTTGGACCATTTGGGGAAGTCACGAAGACGGCGCTTTCGTCGTCGTAACTACGGGAAGGATTCGTGACGAAGTCGACGTTAGGTTCGACACAATGGGGTGAAGGTAACACGGAGCGATCATGTTTAAGAAGAGGGTTAATGATGTCGTGGGCTGAAAAACATACAGTTTCCAGATTGAATTTAAAGTTTAACTTGTCAAAAACAAAGTTGCTTGGTCGATCTTTTTCTTGAGAAACTACATACTATTGATTTTACGATTGTAAAAAACAAAAACAAAAGATAGTTTTAAGGTCATCTTTTCCATCTGTTATTAACAACAGAATCTTCAGCTTTTACCGTTAAAGTGACCTTTATCTAGAACTCGTCATCCTATCTTATCGCACCAATGCCGAATCCATTCCTGGGCAGTGCTGTTTGCTTCCGAGGGTCTTGGTCGCAGCAATGAGGGCCCAGCGGTTTATCTAGAACTAAATCAGGATTTTACATTTGCTTGTTTTTGTCAGTTTAATAAGGAAATGTCATGGATAACATTGAGCAAAATGCTAATACAGAACCCAGGCTCAACAACACAGATATTTAAATGTACAGGGTGTCCCATAAGTCTCCATACATAGGAGACATAATACATTCCATATATATGGTTCTAACATGTATTTCTTTATATTTCAGATAACCCAAAGAATGCATTTGAATAAAGAGCAACGAATTGAAATCATCCTGATGGCCGGTTCAGCAAGCAGTCGTATGGTTGCAAGCGCATTTAACAGAAAACATGGGACGAGTATCACACACGACACTGTGGCAAAACTTATTGTCAAGTTCAAAAAAACAGGAAGTGTTTTGGATCAATTTGTTCCCGTCCCCAAAATGGCAGTCATATAGAGCATATTATAAAAAAAATGGTTTATGTCAAGAAACGTTTATTTTTCCTATGTATGGAGACTTATGGGACACCCTGTATTACTGATAAAGGATCATAAAATTAGATAGATAGATAGATAGATAGATAGATAGATAGATAGAGATAGATAGATAGATAGATAGATAGATAGATAGATAGATAGATAGATAGATAGATAGATAGAAAGCACGTATATAGAAAGTAAAATGCAATAAGTTGTAGTAGCTTTTTGGCCAAGCAGAGTAGCATTTGTCTATCACAACTCAAACTAATGGTGTACTCACACCTACTTCATTTGGTCCATTTAAAACGTTTCCCTGGAAAGTCCGGACTTTTTTTTAGGAGTGAATACAAACATGCGAACTCTGATTCGAATCAAACAAGCAGACTCTGGGCTGGTTCACTTCTAGTGTGAACAGAACCGGCCTCAAGCCTAAACAAACCAAAGAACCTTGTGCCTTTTTGTGCACGACAGGCCCCCGTAGCAGCTGGAAGTAGCCGAGGTTCATGGGTAGTCAGAGCTGATAGCAGCGGCCATGAGCCGTGGACAGACATGGAGCAATGAGGAGATTGAAGGTCTCATTGACATTTGGTCAGATGTCCACATTATGAAACTGGCTCTGAATCAGCTGTTGACAGTTAACATTATTTTCGTAAATTTGTGTCTGTAAAAATAGAATACATATTCCGAAAATGGTAACTGTATGTAGGACCTCCATGTCTGTTTTCATCAACACCTGCCATCGCTGATTCACCCCGCCCCTGACTTTTCTATCCAATGCCAGCGCAGTTCGTCACATGCGTGCTTGTATTCACGCATTTTGGTCCGCTAGCAAAAAGTGTAATGAGGATGCGATCCGACCCAAATGAAAAAACATAAAGTCTGCATTCGATCCGAATCAAATAAGCGGACCAAAGGACTTTTCAGGTGTGAATACAGCCTAAATAAACTTTACTTACTAAACCAGCTCTGGACCACACCTTCTTCTTCACTTTGAACAGAAACATACGCTGACATGGTGTTAGGATCGAAGGGTCACATGTCTGCCATCTGTTGGTGGGAGGTGGTAACCCTGTCTATGGTCTGTTTCAGTCAGTTGTGTCACCTGTCACAATATTGTGACTTTGGTGCTTAAAGGGTTAATCACTTATAGCAGTTTATTAATTCATTTATTAATAGAAAAAACACACGTAGAATTCCTCAGTGTCTGACTATTACTTCTATCATATCCAGTGTTTATGCGCAGAATAAAACACTTGCCTCATGTTTTGTCTGGACGTCCACATGATCAGATCAGTAATATTCCTGTGTGTTTGTGACGCCAGTTGAAAAAGAAACGACCGACAATACGTCTAATGAGGCGTCAGGATGAAGTAGTTTGTTGTCTCACGTAACCAGATGGATGTATGCCGCCATTAAAACCAATTAACTCTCCCCCAGATCTAAATAACTTTTGTGTCATTAATGCACATATTTTACACCTCATTAGAGGCACGGTGATTGGAGGTAGAAAAAAAACAGAACGCAAAACAGGGGAAAAAAAAGGAAATGAGGGGTGTGTGTGTGTGTGTGTGTGTGTGTTTTGGGGGGGGGGGTGTTGTCATTTGCATTTTAGATTCACAATATGCTTAGGATTGGAAAACAGGAAACGCATGCAGGGAAAAGAAGAAGAAGAGCGATGATGGAAAGTGGCTTAAAACACTCCAGGCCACATCTGTGTGAGCGAACGAGCTTCAGGAGGTGACACATGACTTCTTCTAATTAACTGTAAGCTTTTTTTTTTTTTTTTTTTAAACGTTGTTGTTGTACAGCGACTGGCCAATCCCCCCACCCCACCCCCTCCTCTGTGCTGAAATGTGCATCGTGGGGTGAAACGGGCAAGATGTTAACTAATTTTATTTTTAATCTTCCCTTTTGCCGCCGAGCGTGTCGTTCGGGCATCGCGTCTTCTGAAATTTCCTCGCCTCTTTCATGGAAACATTGGGGCAGAATTCGCCAGCTGTCGGCCTCCTCTCCCTTCTGCTGCCATTATCCTCAGGCCCCACCCCGCCTTATGGACGGACAGCCTGCCAGGAACGGGGCTCGTCCAAATCAAAAGGTGGCTCTTTTCAATTCAGGCCATCGTCACACGTCCTCAAACCGTAACCCACCCCCCCTCCACCCCCACCCCTACTCTTCCCTTCCACCACCCGTGCGTGCAACCTAGACGCTTCAGAAACACGCGACCCATGTTTGTTGCCACGGTGCGTATCATACACAAGGCAGAGCTTTGGCGCTCGCAGTCGTGATAGTGCCTCTCATGTGACCATATGCCAACCCCCCCACCCCCCCTCCTCCCAGTACTACTACTACTACTGACTCCTACCCTAACCAACCTCGTCATGTCTGTGTCTGCTTGAACCCTTTAGATCAGGGCTGTCCAACTCATTTTAGTTCAGATTCCACATTCAGCTAAATTTGATCTGCAGTGGACCGAAGCAGTAAAAATAATAACATAACGTCGGCTTCCTGATAAAACCTGCTAAGTGACATTTTTGGTTGGGAATAAAACCTGCTATCTCCCCTTTTATAGCTTCAAATCTCAGTCTCCTGTGAAAGTTGTTTACATTCCATCATAAATACCAACATTTAAGGAACAGATATTTTTTTGGTCATATTTCACAGTTTCCTGTTATATAAACACTTTTTTGTTTCTCCTGTAAAATTTGCCAAAAGTCACATAGAAGGTTTTATCAGGAAGCCGACGATAATATAGAAATAATGTCAGCTCCAGTCTTTTCTCTGTTTTAGAGCGAAAAAAGTAAATTTATGAAATGAACAGGTTTACATCTACAAACTATTCTTTCAAAAGATGTGAAAAACATGAACAAACTGAAAAAATAAGTGTAATTTTAACAATATTCAGCCTCAGTTTATCATTTACACATGTGCATTATAACTTACAGATCACAGTGGATCTACAAACACACAAAACATTTAATAACAGACAGAATATTGGTACAATTACTCTTAAATCTCATAAGACATTTCAGGTTGTTCATATTTGTTCAAGTTTTTCACATATTTTGTAAAAGGGTAGTCTGTAAATGTTCACATTTTGGTGTAATTTTACGTTTTTTTTACAGTAAAACAAAGAGGAAAAATATGTCTTTTGTTATTTATAGTTTATTATGATAGTATTTTACTGGTTTGGCCCACTTTAAATGGAATTGAATTAAAATTATTTTGACATTCTTGATTGTTTATATCAGGGGTGTCAAATTCAGTTTAGTTCAGGTTCCATATTCAGCTAAATTCTATCTGCAGTGGGCCGAACCAGTAAAATAATGACATAATAATATATAATGTCAACTCCAAACTTTTCTCTGTTTTAGAGCGAAAAAAGTAAATTTACATTATGAAATGGAAAGGTTTACATCTACAAACTATCCTTTCAAAAGATGTGAAAAACATGAACAAACTGAAAAAATAAGTGTAATTTTAACAATATTCTGCTTCAGTTTATCATTTACACATGTGCATTATAACTTACAGATCACAGTGGATCTACAAATACACAAAACATTTAATAACAGACAGAATATTGGTACGATTACTCTTAAATCTCGTAAGACATTTCAGGTTGTTCATCAGGTTTTTCACATTTTGTGTTATTAGCTTATTAGCTAAAAACCTGCCTTCATTAGATCTGGGAAACATCTTTTATGAAAACATATGATAAAAAGGAAGATAAAATTTGCTTGAATACTGTGTAGGATAATTATGAATAACAGAAGGCAACATAAAAAAGTTCTGGAAAACTTTAGGACATGAGTTAAGTGACCATATTCGTACATGAAGACACAGGTCTGGTAAACATTCACATCCAAAACTGAGGGAGGTTTGAATTTTTAGAAAACACGAGCAGATGAGTCGAGTCTCTTTGAAAAGCTGATCATTCTTAAAAATTTCTTTTGAATTAGGAAAATCTTATTGAGATAAGTGTCTGTACACAGTTCATGATATCAGGTTGAATTATTAGTTGTGTGTTGTTGTGAAGGAGTCTGTTTGGTCTGTGGTCGAACGCTGACGTCACAGCTGCAGCGGACTGTCGTTAATATCTAACCCACATTAAGTCCTGGTCCTGTGAAGCGCTCCTCTGGATTATGTGAGGCTCACTTCCTTCCTCTGCCCTGGGGCTCCGTGTCATATGCTTTAGGACCAGAGGGACCGAGGGGGCCCGTCCCCGTTGTTCTCTAATGGAATCTGCCTTCCGCTCAGATCTCCGACATGTCTGAGTGAAATGTTAGCACTTGTCACAGTCGAGCCTTGCCTTGAATCCGGAGTGTCCCGTCAGAACGGAGTAAAGAGGCCCTGATTTATCCGAACAGGGACAGTAGTTGTCAAAACGGGGTCCAGACATATTCATGGGTCCCTGAGGAGGTCCCCGAGGGTCTAGAAAGAGCACTTCAGTGTCACCGAAAAGAACAGAACAAGAGAAGAAGATTAAGGTTTGATCACATTCATACCTGGGGGGGGGGGGGGGGCTGTTCTGGTTCTCATTGGCTGATTTTAAGTGAGCAAGTACTTTTAATAGAAAAAAATTCCGATTATTTTCTTTGATTAATTAGATAGTTGTTTTATAACTTGTGCATAAAAATGTACCTAATGGAAAAATGACAATTTCGCCAAAAGTCTCATTTAAGTCACTGATATTAAAATATACTAATGTCCCGATGGAGTCTATGCTAGTCCACAGCATCATTTATTTTTTCCTTATTTTATGAGGATGATGTATGTACACACAGTGGCCGCTTTATTAGGTACACCCATATACCCATAAATATTAATTTTTATGACAACTTTTAATGTTCACGTCCCACAATTTAAACACTAAAATCTGTTTCTGCCCTTCACACTTTGAAAACAGGCTTCTTACTTTAATTTTAATGCATTTGGGGGCGGGGGGGGGGGGGGGGTGTTCTGGTTCTCATTGGCTGATTTTAAGTGAGCAAGTATTTTTAATAGAAAAAAATTCAGATTATTTTCATTGATTAATTAGTTGTTTTTTGACGACTATGAATTATACAAAAAGTTAGAAAGTAGTGAAATTTAAAAAACTATTTTTTTTTTAGTTTTCAGAGGTTGTAGGTGTTGATGTTCTGGTGTTTTTCTAAGGTTTGTTTAGGACTTTGCAAAACTGAGAAACTGGGCAGAGGTGGAGGAAATACTCAGGTCCTATTGAAGTAAGACTGAACTCATAGTGTTACAAATTCAGCAAGAAAAACTGTTTAATTATGGGATTAATTGAAATGAATCCATAGCAACCCTGTGATTAACGTGATTAAAAATGTTAATCATTTGACAGCACTAGTAAGTTAAAAGTAAAATAAGTATGTAATAATAATAATAGTAATAATATGCATTCAGAAAAATAAACTGACTACAACAGCGAACAAACAAACATTGCACAACATTTAATTCTCAGACTCTAATACTTGACTTTTACCACAGAATTTTTCGTGGATTTTAATTCTTCGTATGGTTCTGTTTACGTAACAACACTAGTTGCTTTTCCATTGGACATCTGCGCAAAACTTTACCGATATTTACTAAATGTCGAAAAACAGAAGTGCGTAATGTCGGTTTTTCCATTAAATCACTAATGCGATGATTTATTTATTATCGCGAGATGACACAAGAAGTCATTTCATAAATATGGCGACGAACGTAAATATGGTGTTGATTTACAGATATATTCATTATTATATATTATATTACCCCTCTATCTCGTACTAAATTAAAAAATGATGAGGTTTCCTGGTGTGTCCACACATACTGCGACATGTTTTTTTCTTCTTTGCTTGTTGTAATGTACGTCAACATCCGTTTTTTTTAATTCACCAGACTCTAATTGTGAAAAAACGTCTTTCCGTTTCAGTTTTGCGTGATATACCATTTGCCCTACGGCCGAAAAACCACCTCTTGCCAGCGCAAAAACTTTTAATTGAAAAATGAGACCTTTGGCAAAATTGTCGTTTTTCCATTAAGTAAATTTATATTTGCAAGTTACATTTGCGCAATTTGAGGGTCAATGGAAAAGCAACTAAACATATTCTCACTGTTGTAGATGGTCCACAGTTCACTACTAGTCGCTAGTCGCTTTTGCATTGGACATCTGCGCCAAACTTTACCGATATTTACTAAATGTCGAAAAAACTAAAGTGCGTAATGTCAGTTCTTCCATTAAATCACAAATACAATGATTTGTTTATTTATTATCGTGAGATGACATGAGAAGTCATTCCATAAACATGGCGACAAATGTAAATATGGTGTTGATTTACAGATATAGTCATTATTATTATTATATATTACCCCTGTATCTCTTAATAAATTAAAAAATGATGAGCTTTCCTGGTGTGTCCACACATACCGCGACATGTTTTTTCTTCTGTCGCTTGTTGTAACGTACGTCAACATCCGTTTTTTTAATTCACCTGACTCTAATTGTGAAAAAAACGTCTTTCCGTTTCAGTTTTGCGTGATATACCATTTGCCCTATGGCTAAAAAAACACCTCTTGCCAGCGCAAAAACTTAATTGAAAAATGGGAGTTTTGCAGAAATTATTGTTTTTCCATTAGGTACATTTTTATGTGCAAGTTATATTCACACAGTTTGAGGGTCAATGGAAAAGCAACTATTGTCTTTAATCTTTTCATAGTTTTTCTTTGTCACATTTGTGTGCTACATGCTAATTGCTAATGCTAATGCCAGGTGCTGTGTGTGTATTAGGATGGGTAAAATCCAGAGACTGAATTTCCCTTTGGGGATAATAAATAAGTCAACATTTACACTTTTTAACGTTGACATTTTACCTCCAATGACACAAAAAAAAACCCAAATTGATAATCCCCCTGAAACGCATTAAAATAAAGTAAGAAGCCTCTTTTGAAAGTGTGAAGGGCAGAAACAGATTTTAGTGTTTAAATTGTGGGATGTGAACATTAAAAGTTGTCTTAAAAATTAATATTTATGGGTATATTGGTGTACCTAATAAAGCGGCCACTGTGTGTACATACATCATCCTCATAAAATTAGGAAAAAATAAATGATGCTGTGGACTAGCATAGACTTCATCGGGACATTAGTATATTTTAATATCAGTGACTTAAATGAGACTTTTGGCAAAGTTGTCATTTTTCCATTAGGTACATTTTTATGCTCAAGTTATATTCGCGCAATTTGAGGGTCGATGGAAAAGCGACTAATCATATTCTTACCGTTGTAGATGTTCCACAGTTCGACGCTGCCACTGTGTCAGTTTCTGCTTCTTAGGTTTTTTTTTTTTTTTTTTTGTGAAGTCCGACTGTGTGCTGTTCCTGCAGAGGGAACATGGCTGCATTTCCTCATTAGGATCCTGGTTAGCCTCATTTCACCGCTGTCACAGCCAATCTCCGTTACATGTTTCCATTCAGACCTCTATCATTTCAGAGGGTAGGAAGACGAGGGCCAGAGAATTCATCTGAATATCTCAATAAATGTCCCCTTTCCGTTATTCAAGGGCTCAGGATTCATGAGAAGAATGAAGGAGGCTCTGGTGGTTTTTATTCAGGAATAAAACAAACCAAAAAAAGATTTAAAAACACCTTTAACCCTCTGGGATCCCGTCCAGCAAGGCCCTTACTAAGCACCAAGTGGGCCTTTTTGGCACACTTGTGGAATAATGTCAAAAAAAATTTCATACAGTTTGTTTTTAATTCTTTTACACTTTTTTCTACTTCATCAACTTGAGCCGTAAATGAAAATACCAAATACTCAATAATTGTCCCATTTTTTAACCCTTTAAATGCTGTGTTTGTAATGCAAAAAACAAACAAACAAAAAATATTTATTTCCAATATACTACATAAAAAGTGGATCACATATTATTTGATTTTTGCATCCTGGTATATGTCAATGATTAACTCCAACATTGGTTAATTTGCATTATTATTTTTGGTGCTAGGTCAAATGTTCAAAAATACTAGCATCTGTCACCAAGTGTGCGTAAAATGCACACCTATAAATCCAACTATTAAATATTATATACTGATTTATTTTTCTGCTCTAATTTGATTTTATTTTTGTAAATCAAGGTCAGCCCTAATCATACATATCAAATAATCATTCATTTTAGATTTTTTTTAACCCTTTAAATGATCTCTTTTCATCATGATATCACTACATTTTTTGATGCAAAAAACACAAAATATAATTTTTTTTTTCAAAATACTACATACAAATTGGATTACATATTATTTGATTTTTGCAGCGTGGCATATGTCAACGATTAACAGCAACATTAACAACGTTAATGAATTAATTTAGACCCTCACCTCTCAAATGAAGCCCAGATATCAGTAAAAGCAGGATTTATGCCTTAATGGCTTACAGGTCAAAAACAGTGGTTCTAATGGAAGGAATAGTGCGTTTTTGGCACACTTGGCTGACAGATGCTATTTTTTTTTTTTTAAAGTGCTTTTATTGGTTTTTAAAACTCTTAATGGTCTTAGCCAGGGCTGGACTGAGACTCATTTTCAGCCCTGGAGTTTCATACCTCAGACCGGCCCACTTTAGATCACGACCGATTATTATTAAAATCATGCAATTCTAACCTTACATGTTAGGTCTACACACTGTTCTGCAAAGCCTTCTAATTCAGTGTATTTTCTAAAATATTTCCAATTCAGCGCAAGTAAAGGTTGCTTCAATGTGGATTTATTTCAACAGTGAGTGCACATTGACATCTCCAACATTATTATTCCTCACAACACAACAATAAAAAATCTATATTTTTTTTCTTATAAGTGTTAACATTTTTCAAACCTTTAAAATGTTTGAAATGAAATTAAAGTATAAAAATATTAAAAATTAAAAAAATAAATAAATAAATTAAGCTTGCTGCACTTTCTAATAACTATTATTTTGGTATCCTCTGCAACAAAAGATTTCCATCACAACTTACTTGCGGTTTGTTCCATCGATGCTATTGAAAACTTTTGGTATAGTGATATTAGGGGTTTGATGAGGATGATAAGAAAAAAATATGTGTATCCTGTGACTGAGGGTGAGCAAAGTAATCAAAGCTAACAACAGACTCCTGTTCATCTGTGTCATTTGTGCCTAGTGGTTCAGGGTTGTGCTGCTGAGCTGCTCCTCTGTCATCAGTAGACTCTGCTCTCCCTTTCACACTCCTCCAGTTTCCCTAGACTCACCTGCACCTGGATCACAATAAAAAATAATATCTACAGACATTTGGACTTACTGAACCAGTTCAGATCTTTACACTGGCTAAATATGCAGGTTTATTTAATATGACTTTATACTATTGCCTTTCAGTTGTGGGCTTTGTGTATTTACTGTCTCACTTTTAATAATAAAAATTAAAATAGGTCAGGACTATGGTTTGGGTCTAGAAAGTGGTTTTATTGGAACTAATGCTTGTTCACACAGTCTGTTCCAACAGCTCACCTTTTCCTTCCATCCTGACAGGAACAATCCCCTCATCACTACTGGCTCCTGGCTCTGCTTCTGACACTAAAGCACAGTTTAAAATGCTCAGAATTGTCAGCACAAATCTTCTATTTTCAAAGCCTTGGTGTCAGTTTCATTCATGTAGTGCTGAATCCTGGAGCATCTCAGAGCACCTTTCATATTGAACAGGCCTACACCATACTCTTCATTGTAGTCTATTTCTTCTAATCTCTTCCCTCTCTGAGCAGTCCTACCTGCCCACTCTGGACTTGTGGGCTCATGGCAGGTGCTGGATCTGGTTTCTGAATCTGAGAAGCTACAAGACAAAGTTTCCCACTTTCGTGGCGTCGCATCAAACTATTATTTAAATGACATAACGTTATGTTCCACGTCACAATGCCACATAATTCACTGACTCGATAATTAACTAACTTGAAAGGTGGTTTACCCGGTTCATCGTCCTTATTAGTTGTTTCCAACCGGGAGGTCGTTTTTGTGAAAAAGTTGCAGATTTTGTCACATTTGGCTGCGTTTGCTTCCAGAGCTTTCCTCTTTTTCATTCTTCCTTCTCCACACCACCCTTGCTCTTTCTATTATCCATGTTTCAAACAGCAAACACAGCTGACCATCCACAGCCTACAGAGCACAGATCGTAAAAGCTCCACAGCTACAGTACAGAGCTACTAACCGTATGCAAGGAGATGTTACGCCAGGTCACGGTGTGTCCGCAAAAAAAAAAACAGGAAGAAAACAAACAGTTTACTAGTAGAGGGGGTGTGGCCCAGGAACAGCAGCCGCAGATTACGTGGTCAACTCAGTGCTATGACTGAACACCAGCCCCCAAAAAATAAATAAATAAATAAAATATTAAATACATATTTAAAGTGAACTCCGGCCCTCGCGGCCCAAATATTATACCGGCCCACCGGGAATTGTCCCGGTCCTCCCGATTAGCCAGTCCAGGCCTGGTCTTAGCCCTATTATTTATCTGATTTGCTTTTAACATATGAGCCCTCTCGGACCCTCAGGTCCTCAGGTAGTAACCTCTTAACTGTTCCGAGAGTCCACACTAAGACTCATGGTGAGGCCTCATTCAGCTTTTATGGCCCCAAACTATGGAACAGCCGACCTGAGGACCTGAGGTCCGCTGCGAGTGTTCATATTTTTAAAAGTTAACTTAAAACTTATCTTTTAGTCTAGCTTTTACTTAAACCCTTACTGTAAATTATACTCTGTTGCTTGTATTTTTATTTGCAACCGCGGGATAGTGGGGGGTTTTGTTGTGAAGCACTTTGTGCTACATGTACCATGTATGAAAAGTGCTATAGAAATAAAGTTTGACTGATTGAGAGATGCTAGTCTTATAATTTTCTTTTGTTTACAATGTGCAAACTTTAGTTGGTGGCCGGAATTTCAAAGATCACGCACAAATGAACAACTTTTGAATTCTAACCTGATTTAAATTGTGAAAAATAATATGAAGTTTTTAACACAAAGTGCGAAGTGTGCCTAAAAAGCGCACCTGGATACCAGAGGGTTAATTAGAAATATGGAGAACCTCCGTTCCATGAGTGGATGATGGAAGTAGGAAAAGTAGCAGCATATAAAAGAATGTCATATAGGATGGAGGACAAGACAGAACTAGAAGCACTCGGAGAGCGCAGACCTCCACCAAGGCTGATCAGTGGCCCCCCCCGGGGGCCCCCACACCCCGATCACCACCAAAATTTAATCATTCTTCCTTATCCCATTTCCAACAAACCCTGAAAATTTCATCCAAATCTGTCCATAACTTTTTGAGTTATGTTGCACACTAACGGACAGACAAACAAACAAACCCTGGCAAAAACAGAACCTCCTTGGCGGAGGTAAAAATATGTTTTGAAATGGAGCAAATACCTGGAATCTGTAGATCTCAAAGACTGAAGGCTAAGAGCAGTCACACTGAAAAGACAATGATCACATACTGTATGTGTGCATATTATGATTACACACTTCTGTGTACATATTTATGGAGTAGGTATACGTTATACAGGGTGTCCCAAAAAATGTATACACACTTTAAATAACTGTAAAGTAGGCGCTTATTAAGTAAGTAAAGCTTTATTTATATAGCACTTTTTAAAACAACATGTTACAAAGTGCTTCACATTAAAGAGAGATAGATCAAATCAAATCAAACTTTAAACCAGTTTACAGAAACCCAACAGAATCCTCCAGGAACAAACACTTATGACTGGTGACAGTGGAAGGAAAAACTTCCCTTTAACAGCAGAAACCTGGAGCAGACCCAGACTCCTGAAGGATGGACGTCTGCCTGGACCAGTTTGGGTTAAAGAGAGAGAGTAAAGGAGGAGAAAAAGAGAGAGCGATAGAGAGAGACTGAGGGAGAGGGGGAGGTAGGGGAGACACATGCACAGATAACTGAACTAGAACATGTATAGAACAGTATAATAAACACTATGTAACTATATGGATAAGTGAGTGATGATGATGAAGGTGGAGAGAGGCAGGACCACAGCAGCAGGTCCAGAGATGATAATAGGAAAACCTGTGATGATCCTGGGAAAACCTGTGATGATCCAGGGAAAACCTGTGAGGTGATAAAGCACAGAGACTCCAGGGAAAAGTCAAGTCAGTAACATGAATTCACTGGGGCGTAAACAGTGTCCCTACGCAATTCTACACCCCTGCGTACGTTCACGTTCAATGGCTGCTCTCAATTCAGCGACTGTTGCAGGTCTCATAGCGTAGACTTTGTCTTTTAGGTGTCCCCATAAAAACAGTCTAGTGGTGTGAGGTCTGGAGAACTGGACAATCAGGTGGATTGGACGGAGGGGTTTCGTTGAATACCCTCCGCATTCACCAGACCTCACACCACGATTTTTTACAACATTAGTCATGGACAAATGGAAATGTAACTTTAGTGATTTGACACATGGCTAACACTGGTTCAACACAGTAACTATTAATAACCCTGTTGGACTGATATTTATGTGAATCAAACATTTGATATTTGACCAAATACGACAAGAAAAATGTCTGAAAAAGTCAGAAATTTGGTTTCATGAAACTCACAGATAACTTGTTTGTGAATATAGCATGCTTTTGTGGATTTTCGATTTTTGTGTATTTTAGCCTATTTGTTTTGTCTTTTTTAGTACATTTTAGTGTATTTTTGTGTATGTTGGCATGTAACTCCAACAGTCATTGATGGGTAAAGGTAATTTTAGTCTATTTGTAGTTCCTTACAGTGTATTTTAGCATGTTTTTTGGTATATTTTAGTGATTTTTTTTTTTTTTTTTTACATTAGTCATGGACAAATGGAAATGGAATATTAGTGGATGTAAACATGGGTCAGATGGTTCAACACAATTACTATGAGGCCTGTTGGACTGATATTTATATGAATGGAAGGACTGGAATTTGACCAAAGATGACAAGAAAAATATCTTAAAAAGTCATAAATTTGGCTTTATCAGACTTATAGATGACTTGTTTGTGAAATATAGCATATTTTTGTGTATTTTGATTTTTTTGTGGGTTTTTGCCTATTTGTTTTGTCTTTTTTTAGTGCATTTTAGTGTATTTTTGTGCATGTTGGTGTATAACTCCAACAGTCATTGATGGGTGGAGATAATTTTAGTCTATTTGTCGTTCCTTAGAGTGTATTTTAGCATATTTTTTGGTATATTTTAGTGCATTTTTTGTTTTTTGTGTATTTTTTTTTTACAACATTAGTCATAGACAAATGGAAATGGAACGTTAGTGGATGTAAACATGGTTCAGATGGTTCAACACAATAACTACGAGGCCTGTTGGACTGATATTAATGTCAATGTAACTGATATTAGACCAAATACGAGAAGAAAAATGTCTTAAAAAGTCAGAGCTTTGGCTTCATTAAACTTTGTTTTTGTAATGTAGTTTTTTTTGTCTGTAATTTAGTTAATTTTAGTCTATTTGTTGTTCCTTAGGATTTTAGCATATTTTTTGCTATATTTTAGTGTTTTTTGGGGTTTTATTTATTCATTTATTCATTTTGTGGATTTTATTTTATTTGTTTTGTCTTTTTAGTGCATTTGAGTGTAGTTTTGTGTATGGTGGTGTATAACTCCAACAGTCATTGATGGGTAGAGATAATTTTAGTCTATTTTTGTTCCTTAAAGTATATTTTAGCATATTTTTTGGTATTTTAGCGCTTTTTTTTTTTTTTTGTATTCTTTACAATATTAGTCATGGACAAATGGAAACGTAACATTGGTGGATTGACACATGGCTAACACTGGTTCAACACAATAACTATTAATAACCCTGTTGGACTGATATTTATGTGAATCAAACATTTGATATTTGACCAAATACGACAAGAAAAGTGTCTGAAAAAGTCAGAAATTTGGTTTCATGAAACTCACAGATAACTTGTTTGTGCAATATAGCATGCTTTTGTGGATTTTTGATCATTTTTGTGTATTTTAGCCTATTTGTTCTGTCTTTTTTAGTACATTTATTGTATTTTTGTGTATTTTGGCATAAAACTCATAATTTTAGTCTATTTGTTATTCCTTAGAGTGTATTTTAGCATATTTTTTGGTATATTTAGTGCATTTTTTTGGGTTTTATTTATTCATTTATTCATTTTTGTGGTTTATTTTATTGTTTTGTCTTTTTAGTGCATTTTAGTGTATTTTGTGTATTTTGGCATATAACTCATAATTTTAGTCTATTTGTTATTCCTTAGAGTGTATTTTAGCATATTTTTTGGTATATTTTAGTGCATTTTTTGGGGTTTTATTTATTCATTTATTCATTTTTGTGGATTTTTTTATTTGTTTTGTCTTTTTAGTGCATTTTAGTGTAGTTTTGTGCATGGTGGTGTATAACTCCAACAGTCATTGATGGGTAGAGATAATTTTAGTCTTTTTTTTTTGTTCCTTACAGTATATTTTAGCTTTTTTTTTGGTATATTTTAGTGCTTTTTTTTTTTTTGTATTCTTTACAATATTAGTCATGGACAAATGGAAACGTAACATTAGTTGATTGACACATGGCTAACACTGGTTCAACACAATAACTATTAACCCTGTTGGACTGATATTTATGTGAATGGAAGGACTGAAATTTGCTTAAAGACGCCTTGAAAAACATCTTAAAATGTCTTAAATTCAGCTCCATTAAACCTGTACATACCCTGTTTTAGCGTTGGGAAAAACTAAAAATAAAACCCCACATTTTTTCAAACCCTAACTTTCTAAGTTTTGGTTCCACGCAGACATTTAAACCCAATTTTTTAGAGTTTTTTTTTTTGTTTTTTTTTTTAATAAATGCTTGGGTCTTGTAGCATCTGCATCACGGTTCAGTTTGACGGTGTATTCAGAGGACGTTATTAATTTTAAAGCCGAGTCTGGGTCAGTCACTGAGTCAACGACGTGTGTTTATGGGTGTGTCACAAAACAAATGCTACGCTCAGACACTGTTATTTATTATTTCTTTTCTATTTTTTTTTTTTTTTTGCTTGTGTACCGGCGTTAATTTGGTCTAACGAAAGCGCTCATTAGTTCTAATAAATCCTGTGACTTTGCCTTGTTCCACTGGAGCCTGACCTTTCTCCGTGCACTGCCCGTAAAATCTCCTGCTAGGATTTTCACTGTTTGATGCCTCCGTTAATTGGGAATGATTTGAGCTTTTTCTTCTGCGTTTGTTGCCGGTCGAATTCAGCATGGAGCTAATGGCAAATGTCACTGTGAATTGGTGACTACATTAACTGGGAAAGCACGTCATTTTTTCTTTTTTTTTTTTTTTTTTTCTACAGTGATATACGTTAAAAAAAACGCGACTTTGGGAGGCCATCCGCCTCATTAACGGGGGGTCTTCTTGAAAGCGAACTACGCAACAGTTGTGGGCATCATGTGGAAGCGTCGGAAACAACAGGATTATTTCAACCCTCGCTAGCTCTTGTCATTAGCCTGTGCCCTCCACATCTTAAACGCCTCTAATGAACCACAGCGATTTGCAGAGGAGGGGAGAGAAAAAAAAAAAAATTGATCCAGGCAAAGATTAGAAAGCAACAGGACGATCAGATCTAATTATGTTTGTACACCTCAAACAGCAGGCTTTGGCTGAAAGGTCAAGAGAATCCCCCAGCCTTAATCTGCGAACCTGTGCCTTCTAGCCCTTTTGGATATCAGCGGAAAACAATGAGACTGTGACTTAACCCCCGAAACAAACAGGCAAACTTTACTAAAAACAGTTTAGAGTAGTGGTGTGCGATACTACATGAGCTGGTACTGATCCGATACAAGTAATACAAGGCCAATAGTACCGATACTGAGACTGATACTGATACTTTTCCAATAATTAAGGTGATGCATGATCGAATTGCTAATCTCAGTTTCATGACCTTTAAGTGTTTTGTGATGTTTCCATTTTTATTATTAAATAGTTAAAAGCCAGGACAGAACTAGGGCAAAGTTTATAATTAAGTAAAAATACTTCATTACAGTGGAAGAAAAATCCAAGGCACTCTCTTTCAACATTAAAATGCCTTTATTATCATCAGGAAGTCAAAAAACGACTTTTGACTTCCCGATGAAGGCTTGAAGCCGAAACGCGTTGAAGTTTTTTAGGTCTAGATATGACCATGCCATGATAATAAAGGCATTTTAATGCTGAAAGAGAGTGCCTTGGATTTTGCTTCCAGTGTGATAAATACTTTGTGAATCCCTTTTTCCAAAGAGCACCTCGAACAACTCTTTTTGGTCCGAGAAGCATCCCTTCCCAAACATTTTGTGAAAAATACTTTATAATCAAATAAGTTTTTTCAAGTTAATAAAAAGTTCAAAACACAGTCACATTATGAATTTAGTTATTGGTTTTTACTGGAGGAGGAAATGAGATCTTTACTAGTGGTGTGTGATACTGCATATTTTGGTATTGATCCGATACCAAGTAAATACAGGACCAATATCGCAGATTCCGATACGTTTCAGTAATTAAGGTGGATGCATCACCGATTGCTAAATCTCAGTTAATTTTCATGACCCTTTAAGTGTTTTGCGATGTTTCCATTTTTATTATTGAATACTTAAAAGCCAGGACTGAATAAGGGCAAAGTTTTTAATTAAATAAAAAATACTTTATAATCAAAATAAGTTTTTTCAAGTTAGTAAAAAGTTCAAACACAGTCATACTATGATTTAGTTATTGGTTTTGATTGGAGGAGGAAATGACATCTTCACTAGTGGTGTGTGATACTGCGTATTTTGGTATTGATGTGATACCAAGTAAATACAGGACTAATATCGCCGATATTGATACTGATACTGATTCATTTCAATAATTAAGGTGGATGCATGATCGAATTGCTAAATCTCAATTAATTGTCATGACCTTTAAGTGTTTTGCGATGTTTCCTTTTTAATTTTTGAATACTTAAAACCCTGGACAGAACTAGGGCAAAGTTTATAAGTCAATAGAAAATACTTTATAATCAAAATAAGTTTCTTTTCAGAAACAATAGAACAGTAACAAAACAATTTTTCCCCGTACACTGTCATGTCTGTCATGTCACTGTTTTTCTGAAGTTACCATAGTGCACAAAATGAACACCAGAAAACAAACTAAAGCAGTTTTTTCACATAGTGTTCAGAAAACTGCAATACAAAAATTTTATTGGAATTATCTGTACCTTACAGCCTTTTTACAAATTATTACCTCTGCCAGGAAGTATTGTGATCACTTTGCTTTATGTGTTTGCGTGTTTGTTTGTTTGCAGGATAACTCAAAAAGTTAGGACGAATTTTCATGAAATTTTCAGGAAATGTTGATACTGACACAAGGAAGAAATGATTAAATTTTGGTGGTGATTGGGGTGGGGGGTGTGGGGCAGATCTGTCTTGGTGGAGGTCTGCGCTCTCTGAGTGCTTTTCTAGTTCATCTGGCTGTTGTCTGATTTTCGGCTGAAAATATGACCGCATGGCGCTGCCTTCCATTCGTTCTTCTGCTCAGTGTCTCAGGCTCTCGGTCTGTGCGTGTGTGTGCGTGTGCTGGTGGGCGGGGGCCACCTGAGCCGGCGGTTTGTTTGTTTGTTTTGCGGCTGCTGTGTCATGTGACGGTACAACATCAAAACACAAGAGGAGGGAGAAGATGCAAAGCGTGAGACAGAAGCAGCGAATCCAGCGACCCTGACTGTCGCCTCTTTGATGAAACAGCAGCAATGTGCACAAGTAAAAACTGGAATTAAAGTATCGACCTCACCACGCTAGTATCGATCCGATACCGATACTGACTTGGTTGTCGATACTATCGATATTTGGATTTGATCGCCCACTGCTAGTTTAGAGGAAAAGGCACCGGGCTTCTGTTTGATTTCCTGACAAAAGCACTGAGATCTAAACAGGAATTTCATATTATTTTAGATTTTTTGGGCTCGTTTTGACCACACGATACTGTTTGTCTGATATCATTTGGCAGCATTTGACATGTAAAGTGTTGAAGGCGAGGAGTCTCTAAAACATTAACTCGGGCTCCTGCAGGTCTTAAAAAGTCTTAAAAGTCTTGAATTCTGACAAAAAGACATAATAAACTAAACAATTAATTGATAAATATGCCAATTAATCAACTATAAATGCAATTGTTAGTTGCAGCTCTAAATAATAACAGTTGCTTGTCACTTGTTTTCTTATTTTTGATATTTTTTATTGTGTTAATGAGACAAAAAAATGACAAATGAAGCCGAAATAAATATTTTATAAGGTTTTTTTTGTGGGTGAGCTCCCCCAAAACTATTGTAAATCACTCACACGGTCTTCCCAGTAAAACCAGTATAGTCCCCAGTTCTTCCAAACTGCAGACTCTGAACTTTATCATCAGTTCACCCAGTCCCAGTCCACGCTGACGTCTTTATCTGTTCGGTTCTTCACTCAGAGTGTGTTTTGTTAACACACATGACAAATAGCAGGCATCAGATTGCATCCATTTGTCCAAACACACACACACACACACACACACACACACACATGCACACACCCTTGAGACTGTGTCCTCTCAGCTGATATTGCCTTCCATCCCAGTGGATCTATTTGGAGATGGAGGATAGGAACGGGCCATTTTCAAAATGCTATATTCACCCATCATGTGCTAAAAACATAGTCTGTCATAAAACTGATTATATTTTTTGCTGTTAATGTGCATTGTGAGGAAAAAAAAAAGGATGGCATCTAGTAAGACGGAGGGGGTGAAGGGGGGGGTGATACAGAGAACCTTGATTAAAGTAAGATGCATGCGCCTCTATGAATCAGAAAATATAAATCAAGAGTCAATGTAGCAGTGTGGATGTCGGCAGGCGGTGAGGTAAACAGCCCATTAGATTTTCCCCGCATCATCATCATCATCATCATCATCATCGTCGTCACGCTCCGAAGTCTTTTTTTTTTTTTTTGTAAAGCTTTCTTCTCTGTGCTTCACGATTTGTTAATGCTTCGGCAAACTGACTTTCTGCTTGACTTCTATGAATAAGTAGCACTAAATATGTTGCGTCCTCAGGTTTTTCCTCGGGGAGAGAAAAAAAAATGTGTTTGTCTTTACGGTAAATAAGTGGGCTCTGACCAGACTGTGCCCGTGACTGAGTTCCCCTCTGTGTTGGGTGTCTCCTCGGCGCCTCGTCTCCTTTAACATGATTCACCAGAGCAATAAGAGGGCACTTAGGCATGCCCGGGCGTCTGCTTGCGCCCACATCATCATCATCATCATCATCATCACGCCACGGTCAGACTTTTACCCAGTGCACATCGGGCATCGGGGCAGCAAAGGTCCGTTTGAGGCGCGGCAGCAGCTGGACTGTAGCAGATGCACTTCTGCCAAAAGAGAAGCAAACCTAAGACGTGTGGCAGAAATCTGGGGGAATGGGGCGAGAACGTGTCGCCGGGGCCCCCGCTCGGTCTCTGCTGCTTGTCTGGTCCGGTCGAGCGTACGCCTCGTCCTCCCTGCTTCGTACAGGCAGCAGCTGAGCCAGTCGCAGTGGGGTCTGTGCACTCCCACTCCCACTCCACTCCACTCCGCTCCACTCAGCCTGGCGTCCGCTGGCTCCGGGGCTGACATTTCCAGAGGTGCTAAGTCACTCAGCATCTTGTTACTCCCTCTGACAAGTCGGGCCGCATCATAGCGAAGCGCCGGCAGACTTGAGCCGAGGCCAGGAGGAGAGGCCTCTTTCACACAAGTCACTGATCTTCCCCCGCTGGAGGTGCCGAGATCTCAAGGTGTTTACAGAAGATCGGGTGAGGTGTCAATCACGCTTTTGGCCCGGCACGCTACCCCTGGTGCCGGTCAGGTGTGAGGAGTGGTGCGACGGGTCGAGGCGGGGGATCGGCTGATGGAGGGGAAGGGCATCGCAGTGACAGCTCGGCGGTTGTCAGCGGTCAGATTGCCCAAAACCAAACTTCATGGCTGATTTTCTTGGGCGCAGTGGTCGAGACTGACACAAGTCCCCCCCCCCCCCCCCCACCCTGGAGGTAAAAATAGAAGCTTGATTCACTTGTCATTTTTGCACCGAGTGCAGTCGCAACCACACATGAAGGACGGTCCGCGATCATCTGCTCATTCGACCTGTCAGCCGCCAGAGTTATTGGAGGGTTTAGAGAAAAGGTCACTCGGCTGCTGAACTGACTGTTCATGCCCTCGGTTAAACAGAGGGAAGCTCCAGTTGTTACTGAGACACTGCTGCTGCTGCTGCTGCTGCTGCTGCTGCTGCAGACTTCACTCATTTCCCCAGAGGAATTAACAGAGAAGAACAGGTTCTGCTCCCGTTAGCCTTTCACATCAGGAACCACACCAAAGCGCCGCTAATTACCATCAAATACATTGTGCGAATTACTTTAATGGAACCAGCTATAAAAGCAATGGAGCTTTTAGGGATGTTACAAAATATTGCGATATTTCTGCAATATATCGCAATATTTCATTTCAATCAATCAATCTTTACTGGTATAGCACTTTTCATACATTAAGACTGTAGCACAAAATGCTTTACATACCAATTTAAAAATCAGTACCCCCCCCCCCACACACACACACACACACACACACACACACATATGCAAACCCACAAGCTCACACATACTTAAAAAGACTAACTGAGCACGGGTAGACCAGAACGAAAAAGTCAAAGTAAAAGAGGAGGCGCTGTCTCAGGGAGCCATCCGCACCAGGAGGCAGCCGCCGACCCCGGCAACCAGGCACCAGCGACCCAGTGCCGCAATACTGTATCGATATTAAAAAATACTGTATCAATATTTTTAGATATTTATTCAAATACAGATATGGTGGAGGTTCATTTTTGTTTTTTGTTTTTCTTTATTTTTTATATCTTATTTATTATTCTTTAACACCGTTTTATTACATAATGGTTGTTTGAAGCATCCTAAAAGCACGTTTTACTGTCTGAGAAGCAGATGTTATTTCCTTTGTTGGGATCGCACAAAAATACTGTTCTGATGTTAGTTCTGAACTAATAGAATATGAGCATTTAAACAGGATCTGAACTGTAATGTCTGTAAAATATAATTTAGTTTGAACACAGGAACATTTTGTGATATAGCGTTGGATCTTGTTCTGATCAAATAAAAATGGGTTTAGTATTTGTGCAGATTTCTGGTGTAATTCAATTCTTCAAGGAAATAATAATTAAAAAAAAAAAAAAAAAAAAAAAAAAAAAATTGCCTTTTTAACAGTATCATGATATATTGTGATATATCGTATCGTGATCATAGTATTGTGATTTGTGTCGTATCGCCAGATTCTTGACAATACACAGCCCTAATAGTTTTACTGTAATGAGCTAAATGTGTGTATGTTATATTTATGGGTATTTAATTAGTAAATAAATAAACATATTTTTTCTGTGTTGTTAGCCTCATAGCATAACTGCCTAACTCACTGTTTTTCAACCTTGGGGTCGGGACCCCACGTGGAGTCGCCTGAAATTTTGAGTAATTGATAAAAAAAAAAAAAAATTTACTAATAAAAATACATGGTGAGTTGACAGAGACGATCGCAACAAATAAACGACAAACTGTGGTTGTGAAACTGCAGCACTGTGGTTCTGTTTATCTGTCAAATGTTCATTGTGGTCAGTTTCAGATGCTGCAGCTCTTTCATAATTCATAGTTTCAGTTCTTGTTTGTTCAGTATTAATTGTCCTCCTTGTAAATCACAGCTGGACTGACTGGACAGATCCTGACCAAGGAAAATCAAACTCTTGTGCAGTAATCTACACCTGGATTTACTGCCTCTGTCCAGAATAATATACATTATATAGACTAAATATTCTCTAAAATTAATTTAAATTTATTAATTTTAGTAAAAACAAATGTCTCAGTTTTGAATGTCTGGGGTCGTCAGGAATTTGTGATGTTAACCCTTTCATGCACGAATTATAAGAACCTTAATCAAAATTTTTTCCTGAATGTTTTTATTCCTCTTTAGGCACGAAAAAAAAAACAATGCGATTGGAAAATTTTCTTCTGAAAATAAATAAAAATAAATAAATAAAATAAAAATAATTTTTAAAAAATTTAAAAAATACATTAAAAAAAAATAATAATGAAAAAAAAAATTCTTATGAACTTATTTTTCATGAAGTTGAAAAAATGTCCACTCAGCTGGACACCACATGTTTAATTTTTGACGCACAGAAACATGTATTTACTGATAAATTGTGTGAAAACTATGGGGAGGGCTTGTGATTCTGGGGGTTTATGCTCAGGAGAGATCTACATAATGTTACCAATTCATGTCAGAAAGATATGTAGTGTCTTAAAACTTTAATAAAGATATGTGCAAAAAAAACAACAACGAAAAGAACAACAAAACCCCTGAATATACAAGAGAACAGCTGTAGAATAGCTGTCCACTGGAGTGACCAGTATGCATGAAAGGGTTAAAATGGGGTTACGAGCCAAAAAAGGTTGGAAACCACTGGCTTAACTCAAGCACAAGTGTACAAAAGTATGTGGACACGTTGAATTCAGGTGTTTGTTTTCTAACAGGGGTCTGGGATACAAAACAATAATGACTAATGAAAATAATTTAGTTTTATATTGGGAAAAACATCATATTGATTATTAATATTGATGTTTCTTTGTCAAATCATCATGAGTAGGACATCTTACAGCTGTAGACATGATGTGTCCCAGTATTTTTGTCCATATAGTTTATAAACATCAATATTTAGCTTAAAGTTTAGTTTGTGTGCTTTAGCTTTAGCCGCGTACATACACACTCATCAGTCTTGTTGCTCGGTTGAATTTGATCTAAAACCTGACTGAATAAAGGACATTCATCATGTTAATGCGACCAAAAACTAATGGTTGAAAGGTTAACTCCTTTTATTATCCCCAAAGGGAAAGTCAGTCCATGCATTTAACTGATCCTAATGCACGCACTGCAATTAGCATTAGCACTTAGCACATAATGAGCAATGAGCTGCTGTTGAAGATGCTCAGGGTCCAACACCAGATCCTCCTCAGATCTGTGGTTAAAGACACCGACGGAAGAATCAGCCTTTGTTTACTTGTTTTTGATCGTGAAGAAAGAACACAATAAAACACTATTAAAGAACACGGAACATATAAATATAATAACATGTATTCAGAAAATTTTTAGAAACCTAATTCGACTTGTAGTTAAACCATAAAGTCCTACTTTTGCGTCAGTTCCCAAATGAATTTTTCTCTTTATTTAACCTTTCTTAAGTGATTTATCACCATTTATTATAATATCATACTCTGTATTTTCTGCTTTTTCTGTGATAATCATGTATTTTCCTATATTTAATTCACTGATCATGTAGCTCACAGGTGCCAAACATGAGGCCCGGGGGCCAAATCTGGCCCGCCAAAGGGTCCAATCCGGCCCGCAGGATGAGTTTATGAAATGCAAAAATTACACTGAAGATATGAACAATCAATCAACACACAGACACATATAGACTAGTTATATTTCAAATGGGTCAGACCAGTAAAATATTACACTGGGTTACAAACAATGTTTTTTGCAAGTTGTCGAGGTTTTTTCAACTGAATTCGGACCATTTTGCACCGCTAAATCCAAAAATGACATCTGTTTTTCTCAATCAGGTCAGGTTTTTTTGCTAATTTGATTTTGAAAAATTTGATCTTCTCACAAAATATAATAATTAATACCAAAATAAGACTGGTAAGCACACTTTATGAAACTTGTGACTTGATTCCTGTTAGGTACAATGGTGTATTCACCGCAGATGTAGCAGAATACATCAGGCTTATTTTTGCAAGAACTTCTAGTCGAAGCCATTTCATTCACCTGTAATATTAAAAAAGAAACATTAATCATAAATTGGCAAAAGTCAAATCTTCAGAACTCGTTTATTGCAAGAAATATGAAAGAATTTTGGATCATATGATGTGAAAATGCCCATAAATGTAAGCAAAAATGTTAAAAAGCCAATATGTAGCATAGTTCAGAAAGTTGACCTGATTGAGCAAAATTAATGTGATTTTTGGATTCAGCACACCAAAATTATCCTAAATCAACTCAAAAAACTGAAACAATACATTTGTTGTTGACCAGTGTAATCATAATAACCTATAAATAATGACAACCCCAGATTTTCTCTTAGGTTTTTTTGGTGTAAAAAATAAAATTACATGAAAATATTTACATTACCAAACTATACTTTTATAAAAGATGTGGTAACCTGAACAATTACGAACAAACAGAATTGTCTTAAGAAAAGTAAATGCAATTTTACCAATATTCTACCTGTCACTAAATGTTCTGTGCAATTGTAACGCACATGTGTAAATGATAAACTGAGAAACGGAAGCAGAATATTGTTAAAACTGCACTTGTTTTTCTTAGGACAGTTCAAGTTTTTCATGTCATTTAGATTTTTTAAGGAAATTTGTAAATGTAAACTTGATCATAATATAATTTTGCTTTTTTCACTGTTATTATTTTACTGGTCCGGCCCACTTGAGTTCAATTTGGGCTAAATATGGCCCCTGAACTAAAATGAATTTGACAGCCCTGATGTAGATGTTCATTAAAGCTCAGGTTAAAGTTAAGGGTTATTATACCAAAAACAGAGAAAAGGGAAGAAAACATGACTTTTTCAAGAAAATCTCTCATTAACTGAACGTTAAAAACAAACGTCTCCATCCACTGTTATTGATCCAACTCCATGGGTTTTACTGGTGAATCAATGCTGTAGAAGATGACAGTGTTTCCACGGTAACTACAGAGACTCTGAATGTCCAAATGGGTCGTATCTGTTGACCATGAAAAGACGACAAACTGTATTTTACACTAATTATTTCCATGTATTGATAGGATTAGTGGATCAACAGGTATTAAACAGTTTAGATCAGTAGATGGTTTGTGTCACTGGTGGCTTTTTGGGTCTTTATGGGTTAAAAGTAAAGATGTAGTAGTACTAGTAGTAGTGATTGTAGTTTTATTCGGTCATTAATGACTTTAAACAACAAACAAAAACAACATATCCATTATTCCATATACAGTGTGACTGAAAAGGTTTAGGCTGAAGTTCAGACTTATTTTGCCTATCCCTAGTTACAATTAACACAATGTTTCCGCAAGAAAACAAACAAACATTGGAGAAAAAAAAAAAAAAATTCAATGTAATCTTTGCTAAATATACAACAGACAAGAACACATATTTAATTTTAATTCAGGTAAATCATGTCCTTATCTTAACTACCAATATTGTCATGTCCTCCTCCAATCAAAACCATTAACTACATTTATAGTGTGACTGTGTTTTGAACCTTTTATTAACTTTTTCATAAACTTATTGATTGACTCATTGCAGAATTTTACCGTGTTATAGACAGAGCTTTTCGGGAACAACTATTTGAGAGAAGTAACCCAACAGATGTAAACTGAGGGCTCCATTTTGAATCCTTTTGAAGTTTGTCAGTGGATGATGGGAGGCAGAGAAGCACCTTTCTATTATGCATGTGTTGCTGTTACCCAGTGAAGAGCTGGGCCTGACAAGGTGGCGTATCCCATCATGAATTAATCACCTCGTTCTATTCATCAGAGGTGACTTTGAAATTCGGAACGTCGTCAGTTTTAAGTCAGACAGACTGATTTTTTTTTTTTTTTTTTTTTGTGGAGGCATAATTTATTCAACTGGAGGTTTACACAGTGCATTATCAGCCATGCCTTGCTTGTCTAATTGCTAATATGCACCTCAGAAGGATTGAATTCTCCGTTCTCGGCGATTAACAATAGAAAACTGAATTGGACACAAATGACAAATGGAAATGTTCGGTTTTATTCTCATCTGAATGTTCAGCTCTCATTGCGATAAAGCCAGTGGTGTTTTTTTTTTTTTTTTTCAGATTACTTTACAGCAACAGTCTTTTTACTCAAAGCTATCGCTGCACAGGACAAGCAAGGCCCGCCAGATAAGAACCACTCTTAAATTAATCTATTGGAAACGAGCAACGTTTTGACTATCGCCTCTAATTGTAACATGTTCTGCACGGCTGATAGTACATGTGGTTGGACTACTAATTAAGACGGCGGAGACAAAGGAACACGCACAATAAAAAGAGAGAAAAAAAAATGTTGACGGTGAAAAGAAGAGTGAACTCTGGAGACAAATAAGAAAGGAATGGAAAATACAGGCTATGAAACTGTCTGCAGATAAAGTCAGACAACTTCTGTGAAAACGGCAGGAAATTAAGTGGTTAACTCTTTAACCGCTGACGTGTCTGTGGTGAGCGTTCTGTCTGTATGATTTATTTTAACCCTTTCATGCCCAGTGGTCACTCCAGTGGACAGTTCTTCTCCTGCTGTTCTCTTGTATATTCATGGGTTTTGTTGTTTTAGTTCCATATCAGCCGACACAGTGGACACTTATGCACCATCCCATACACTGACTTTCAGACCATTACTGTAACTTCGCTGGTCTTAATAAACCTGATCTGCACTAACATGTTTGAGTAGAAACCAATTGCTAATTGTTATTAGACTGTAATGAACACGTTTTTTTTTTTTTTTTTTTTTTTTTAAGCAAAAAGGCTTTTTTTTTTTTTTTTTTTTTTTTTTGCACATTATCTCCATGAAGTGAATAATAACACTGGTCAACAACAAATGTGTTGTTGAAGTTTTTTGAGCTGATTTAGGATAATTTTGGTGCTGAATCCAAAAATCACATTAATTTTGCTCAGTCAGGTCAACTTTCTGAACTATGCTACATATTGGCTTTTTAACATTTTTGCTTACATTTATGGGCATTTTCACATCATATGATACAAAATTCTTTCATATTTCTTGCAATAAACGAGTTCTGAAGATTTGACTTTTGCCAATTTATGATTAATGTTTTTTTTAATATTACAGGTGAATGAAATGGCTTCGACTAGAAGATCTTGCAAAAATAAGCCTGACGTATTCTGCTCCATCTGCGCTGAATACACCATTGTACCTAACAGGAATCCTGTTAGAAAAGGATTTTTTTCTCTTAAAACCTATTTTGGGTGAGAACTACATAAAAAATTAACTGATAAAGTCACAAAAATGTGATCAATTTTGTGAGAAGATCAATTTTTCAAAATCAAATTAGCAAAAAAACCTGACCTGATTGAGAAAAACAGATGTCATTTTTGGATTTAGCGGTGCAAAATGGTCCGAATTCAGTTGAAAAAACCTCGACAACTTGCAAAAAACATTTTTTTGTAACCCAGTGTAATTAGTATTAGGATTTGTTAAAATGTGAGAAAACATCAGATTAGCAGCATTAAAAATGTTTTTATTATGTAGTTTTCCATATCCCTTTCTGATATACGGTTTTAAATACATGTTTCTTTGCTTCAAAAATTAAATGCATGGTGTCCAGCTGAGTGGACATTTTTGTAACTCCTTAAGAAAACAAAAACAAAAAAAAAACCTCAATCACGTTTTTTTTTTTTTTTTTTTCATGCCTAAAGAGGAATAAAAACACTCAGGAAAAATATCTTGACTAAGGTTGTCATAATTCATCCATGAAAGGGTTAAATCACAGGTGTCAAACATACGACCCGGGGGCCAAAACCAGCCCACCAAAGGGTCCAATGAATTTGAGAAATGCAAAATTTACACTGAAGTTATTAACGATCAATGATGTTAAAATCATTTTAGGTCAGTTCAATTTAAAGTGGGTCAAAGCAGTAAAATACTAACAGAATAACCTATAAATAAAGAAAACCACAAATTTCTCTCTTTGATTTAGTGTAAAAAAGGTCAAATTACACAAATATTTACATTTACACACTAATCTTTTACAAAAAAATGTGAACAACCTGAAATGTCTTAAGAGAAGTATGTGAAATTTTACCAACATTCTGCCTGTTCCTAAACATATTTGTAGATCCACTGGGATCTGAAAGCTGTGATGTACATGTGTAAGTGATAAACCACGGCATAATATTCTTAAAATTGCACTTATTTTTCTTAAGAATTTTCAGGTTGCTCATATTTGTTCGTGTTATGTTCGAGTACAGTTCGTAGATGTAAACATTTTCACCACGGAATTCGACTTTTTTCACTCAAAAGTATAAGGAAAAACTTTGGAGTTGATAGTATTTATCAGTTCTTATCTTATTATTTATATTATTTTACTGGTCCGGCCCACTTTATTTCATATTAGTCTGTATGTGGCCCCTGAACTAAAATGAGTTTGACACCCCTGGGTTAAATATTCGTAAAAATTCCACTAATTGCTCAATAAGAAAAATTTCAAAACGTGCTGATAGAATAGACCTTGTTCTGAGCATGCTCAGTGTGTAATGGGAGTAAAACACAGCAGTGAGTGAGATGACTCACTATGAAAATAGACAAATTGGGCTTTTTTTTTTTTTTTTTTTTTTTTTTACTGTTTTTAGTAGTGTTGTGGTGATTTTCCCCTTTTTTTTTTCTTTTTTTTAAATGTATTTTTACTGAGTTTTGCCAGTGTAACTGCTTTTTAGAATTTGATCAGGTGTCAAAAAGCAGTTGGACTAATTTAGAAAAAAAAGAGCCCCAAAACAAAAACTACTGGGCTCAAATTCAAATCCTTGTTGTAGTTCAGTGTGTTCCAGTTCACAGTTTATGTTCAACATCCTAAACCTCTGAGTGCCTTATTTAGTAAAAACACTTCAGCAGATGCAAATTCCCAGCAGCACGTTTACCTGAAATAATGTCTCAGGGGTTAAAGGGTTAACCCTAAAACACCAAACGTATCGTATTAATTCATGAGTTTTGAAGCCCTCTGCATGATCAGTGTGATATTTTTTTTTCTTGAAAAACCTGATGTATACAATTAGATACATGCAATACACAGATAATCCACCAGGGGGAGGAATTTGTTCACTAGTGGCCTTTCCAGTGACACTACAACAGTGGTTTCCAACTTTTTTTTTTTTTTTTTAAACTCTATTTAAATATCAATTTACAACACTGTCAAAATTTTAATACATAACACAATACACCAGTGTTTCTCAAAAAGTGGGGCAGGCCCCCCCGGGGGGGCGCAAAGGCTTGCCAGGGGGGCATGGAATCATTCCTAGGTGTTTATTTTTTCTTCAGGTTCGAACATGTAGCAGGTGGAACTAATGTTTTAGCGTTGGAGCATTCTGGACTCATTTTAGGGACGTACAACAAACAAATCTACTGCCATGGTGATCTGTCACTGGACTAGACCAAGAGTTTAGGTTTGGAGAATGGACAAGGACTGGACTGGAAAAGAAAAATGTGCAATGTTTGTGTTTTTGCACAGTTTGCACTTTGATGTTCTCAGATGTGCAACGTAAACGGGCTCACTGCACCCTCTGATATTGTTAAAATGTTCATCTTTGTTACCAAAATGTGTTTGTTGTTCTTAAAAAAAAAAAAAAAAAAAAGAGTTCCTTATTGCCATAGTTGTAAGATAATTACACATTTCCTATTTTTATTTTGAAAAATAATGTCTCAGGGAGCAGTCTTGTTAAGTTCATTTGTATTGTTCAATCAAATTCTTGAAAAACCTGATGTATACAATTAGATACACACAATACACAGATAATCCACCAGGGGGAGGAATTCATTCAGCAGAGGCCTTTCCAGTGACACTACAAGACTGTCATTAATGAGGAAGGAGGAAGAACTGGGACAATTTAGAAAAGAATTACCAATTTGTTAGACATGTTTTTGTTTGTTCAAAAATAATATTTGAGCATTGAGACCCGATGTATCAAATATGATACAAAATTGAAACTCATACATGGAAATTGATATTTGAAAAAAAAAAAGGGTTTTTTTTTCGCTCAGTGATTTAATGGTTCAGGCTTTAAAGGGTTAAGGGGTGATAGTGGGTCCTGAACCAGACCAGTTCAGAACCACTGCACTACTTTGTATCAGCTGAAACCTGCTGTCATTCATTGCATTTGTGAATAAATGCACAACTCGTATATGTTAAATAAACAGTTGGTGATAGTATTTGTCTATAGATGTGACCAATTAAAGCCAAAGTGGATGAAGATAATGGGCGGGGCTTCCACAGGTTCACACCACGGTACAACAGAACAGTTCTGATCCAGACCAGGATAAAACCAGACCTGAGCCAGTCTGATTCTGGAGACTTTGACTCTGAAGGAGGGTTCATCCAGGCACAGATGGTGGAGGTTTCAGTCACTCAAACTGTCTGCTGTTTTCAGGAACAGCCACTAAAGCCATGTCTATATTTGGGTCTGGGGGGGGGGTGCGGGGGGGGGGGGGGGGGGGGGGGGTTTTAAAATATACAACATCCAACGTCAATAGAGTAAAGCTGTCAAATAGACAAACACAACTTTATTTTCTGTTTGTTTCACAGCCATTATGTTCTGAATTACAAGGAAACACACCCCACAGTCACACAACTTCATGAGTCTGAGTTGAAGTTTATTTTTCAAAAGGACGGTGCAGATTAATAAACACAATATGAGCCAATATATATGAGTCTGTACATAAAACAACATGGTTCACAGAAAAACAGTACAATCCAGTGGACTCATTCAGCTGACAAATCAAACACATTATACATGTATACAAACAATACACATTATACATTTATGCAAATAGAACACATTATGCATTTATACAAACAATACACATTATACATTTATATAAATAGAACACATTATGCATTTATACAAACAATACACATTATACATTTATATAAATAGAACACATTATACGTGTATACACATAGAACACATTATACATTTATACAAATCAAACACATATATTTATACAAACAAAACACATTATACATTTATACAAATAAAACATATCTTTATACAAACAATACACATTATACATTTATACAAATAAAACACATATTTATACAAACAAAACACATTATACATTTATACAAATAAAACACATTATACATTTATACAAATAAAACATATATTTATACAAACAAAACACATTATACATTTATACAAATAAAACACATTATACATTTATACAAATAAAACACATTATACATGTATACAAATAAAACACATTATACATTTATACAAATAAAACACATTATACATTTATACAAATAAAACACATTATACATGTATACAAATAAAACACATTATACATTTATACAAATAAAACACATTATACATGTATACAAATAAAACACATTATACATTTATACAAATAAAACACATTATACATTCATACAAACAAAACACATACACGTATACAAATACAACACATTATACATTTATACAAACAAAACACGTACATTTATACAAATAAAACACATTATATATTTATGCTAACAAAACACATATGTTTATACAAATACAACACATTATACATTTATACAAATAAAACACATTATACATGTTAGACATGAGCTGTTTCCAAAATAACCCACTATAGTACAGTTCAGTTCTGTTTCCTCCTGTGTCCGACCTCTAAATGTGTCCTACTACTAATTACACTAATTCCATTGTTTAAATGAAATAAAGTCATGTAATAAGTCATATATGGACTTTCATTTGGGTCCATGACCTTTGACCTTGAATGACCTTGAAGGTTGAACATAACAGGACGCTCACCAGGCGCACAAACGTCAATGAGACGAGTAAAAACTGAACAATGGGACAGTGAAGTGCTTCAAATCACAGGACCTCATACAGAGTCCCTGATTTTGCACGTGTTTTAATACTTTATTCTTGCAGTTTTGCATCTTTCGTCTTGATTAGTTAGCTCGTTGTCTTCGTTAGCGAGTTCTTCAACCATTTTCTCATTCATTTCAAATTTTATATGAAGCTTCCTTGGGACGATGTCTACAAAGTTTGCTCACAGTTTTCAGAAATTTAGATTTTTTTTAAAAATTTTGACGAATTTCATCAATGTTAACAATGTGCCTTTCCTTCTAATGGTCCATATTTGGCTGGTTTATAGCATGTAAATGGTCACAGGTATCAATATAGTTACTTTTGATCACAGATAGAAGTCATATATGGACTTTGATTTGGGTCCATGACCTTTGACCTTGAGTGACCTTGAAGGGTCAAACTCAAGATCACCCATGTCTAGCTTTCAACGATGTTCTTTGAAACTACTGGTCGGATTCATTTGAAATTTTATATGCAGCTTCTTTGGGACAGTGTCTACCAAGTTTTTTCACAGTTTTGAGAAATTTTGGGGCAAATTTTTAAAAATTTGCCTTTACTTTTAATGGTCCATATTTTGATAGCTTTTGACAGCAAAGTTTGTTCACCATTTTCAGAAATTTAGATTTTTGAAGAATTTTTGAAGCATTAGAATGTTTCCTTTCCTTCTAATCGTCCATATTTTGATGGTTTAAAACATGTAAATTATTACAGATATCAGTCAAGTTCCTATTGATCTCTGATAGAAGTCATATATGGACTTTGATTGAATGAGTTGAGTTCTCCTCCAGTGAAAGTCCCACCCACTTCTGTTGTTAGATTGATCTGCATCCAGACCACAGAACACAACCTGACAACCTCACACATTCACCTTATTATCGATTCTTATTAGAACACGACGGTCAGATACAGTGACATTGGTTGTATTTTTCCTTTAATTTGTCACTCTGTGTGTTCACTTCATCAGCTTTCTGTAAAACCCTGCTCTCCACCCTGTTATCCTTTGTGTCCTCCTGTGTTTCGCTGATACTCTGCTTTTCTTTTCCGTGTCTCCGTGCGTCTGTCCTCCTCTTTTCTTCCCTCCATCCCTCTCATTCTGTTTCCTGGTCTCAGAGAGGCTGGTTTTGGGGAGAGGATGTGGGGAACAGCTGGGCCCCATCACTTCTCATTGTGGGCCTGGGAGAGACGGAGCTGACAGAGTGATGCACAGAGCCTGTCCTTGCTAATGACTGCGCCATTCTCCATCATTATCACCATCATTAGGAAATTAGGGGGACAGAAGGTATTTACTGTAAACCTGCCACCTCCCAAGGAGAGATAAATAGAAACTGATAAATGCGATCGCATGACGCTGCCTGTCTATTAACCTTCCCATTTTCCAGCTCCAGCATATGCACATTTAACAATCATTAATATTCTCTAATTGGGCCAGATTTTTGGTGGCGGGAATACACTTTAAGAAGCTAAAGTTTTCAGCGGTGCAGCAAAACACTGCATTTGGATTTAATGTTGTCATTTAGAAAACAAGTTTTTTTCCAGGGCGTCCTGTTACTAAATCTGCTTTCGTACAACTGAAGCTACATTTCTGTCCTTAACCCTTTAACACCAAACGTATCATATATGATACATGAGTTTTGAGACCCTCTACATCACAGGTGTCAAACATGCGGCCCGGGGGCCAAATCTGGCCCTCCAAAGGGTCCTGTCCAGCCCTTTGGATGAATGTGTGAAATGCAAAAATTACACTAAGATATTAACAGTCATTTTAGTTCAGGTTCCACCTTCAGACCAATATGATCTGAAGTGGGTTGGATCAGGATAATACTATGGTAATAACCTATAAATACCCACAACTCCAATTTTTTTTTTCTTTTCAAATGTAAACATTTTCATGTATTTACACTAAAACAAAGTAGAATTTCACAAAAACTCTGAATAGCCTGAAATGTTGCAAGAGAAGCAAGTGCAATTTTAATAATATTATGTCTATAAATGATAAACTGAGGCATAATATTGTTAAGATTGCACTTATTTATTCAGTTTGTTCATGTTATTCACATTGTTTTAAAGCAGTGGTTCTTAACCTGGGTTCGATCGAACCCTAGGGGTTCGGTGAGTCAGTCTCAGGGGTTCGGCGGAGGTCAAGACACACACTCGACTCATTAGTCGGGTGTGTGTGTCGGGCTAGGTCTGTGTATGTAAACAAACGGCTTCGGAGACTCTTTCTCTGATTGACATCCAATATACGCGGTGTATTGTTGTTGCTTATAGCACTACAACACATCCACAAGTGTTTATAATCTCTTCCACTTGTCTGACGATGAATTATTTGAGTATTTTCCACATCGATGTTATGACTTTTGCTACTTCCTGTTAACCACAGAGGCAGCCATGTGTAGCGTTTGTTTACATTTTTCGGTCACCGCACTGGTCAGTTACAATCATGTGATGACCGACGCACTGTCGCGGATGGAGAAATCGTATTGCGCTAAAGCCGTCAGTCACTCCGATTTGCAGTAAATATTCATTATTATTGTAGCCTGATGGAAATTAGGTGATGGGTGTGTGTTAAAATGTTAAAAATGATAAATAGCATAAATACAGTAAGTTCATTATTGGAATACATAAGGTTAAAAATTAAAACCATTTCAGTGTGATAGTATTAAAAAAGGTCATGTCTTTGTGAAAAGGTATGGAATTTGTTGTGGGTTCATGCTCTGTATTGGTTTGTTCTTTGAACACAGTGATGTTAATGCACGGTTCATTTTGTGCACCAGTAAAACATATACCTGTGTCTTGAATTTGAAAAAAATCATATTTTATTTTTTAATAAAGAAGGGTTCGGTGAATGTGCATATGAAACTGGTGGGGTTCAGTACCTCCAACAAGGTTAAGAACCACTGTTTTAAAGGATAGTTTGTAGATGTAAACATTTTCGTAATGTAATTGTACTTGTTTCGCTCTAAAACATAGAGAAAAGTTTGGAGTTGGCATTATTTATATATTATTATGTTATTATTTTACTGGTCCGGCCCACTGCAGATCAAATTTAGCTGAATGTGGAACTGAGCTAAAATGAGTTTGACAGCCCTGCTCTACATGATCAGTGGGATATTTTTTTGTCTTGAAAAACCTGATGTATACAATTAGATACATGCAAGATATTGGAAAAAACTGACTTTGCGATTTTTTTTAACCCTGCGATATATATTGCGATATGAAAAAATACTCAGGAGGATATAATAGCTGTGTAAATGATAGGATGTAAATGATAGAACCAATTAGTTGTGTTTCCTCTAAATTGTGGCGAGAGTTACAAGACACTATTGTCGCAGAACATGGTAAACGGTAAATGGACTGAACTTCAATAGCACATTTTCTACACCTTCATGGAACCCAGAGCGCTGTACAAAGCCTCACATTCACCCATCCACGCACACATTCATACACCAGTAGGCGGCTGCTGCCATGCAAGGCGTTGCCTGGCCCTGCTGGGAGCAATTTAGGGTTCAGTGTCTTGCCCAAGGACACTTCGACATGTGGACAGTCGGAGCCAGGATTAAAACCACTGACCCTTTGGTCATTGGACGACCCGCTCTACCAACTGAGCCACAGCCGCCCCAGAACATGTGTTTCAATATCATCTTTCTTGTAGCTGAAATAATTCCAGATAACTGACGTTGCTTTTCTTTTTTGCACCAAGTCTTCATTTACAGTGATTTTCTCTTGTTCGTTGCTCATTTTTAGCTTAACGGCCGACAGGTCGTAAGCTATTGTCGTCATCTGTCGGTGTCGTCCGTTACAAAAATTTCAATCGTCTTCTTCTCCGAAACTACAATTCCAATTGACTTCAAACTTGGTATACAGCTTCTTTATAATGATGTCAGCAAAAGTTAGAGAAAATATTTGGATCTGGGTCTGATTCTGGATTTGGTGCCACTCTGAAAAATGTTCCCATTATCAGAGATAGGAAGTGGATGGATGCAGTAACTCAGTAAATATAAATGATATCCAGTGTAAATGTCTCCAGTCCAGCCCTGATGGGGAGATGACCCAAACATATTGTCCACATGCTGATCAGGATCTTCTTCTAGATCTGGAACTGATGGAAAATTTCACATGGGCTCTTATGGGGAAAACATTTCAATCGTCTTTTTCTCCCAAACTCCAGTTCTGATTGACTTCAAACTTGGTATACAGCTTCTGTATGATGATGGCAACAAAAGTTAGTGAAATTATTTCGATCCAGATCTGATTCTGGATTTGGTGCGACTTTGACAAATTTTCCCATTAGAACAGATAGGAAGTGGATTGATCCAATAAATCAGTATCAATGATATCAAGTGTGAATTTTAATTTTTTACAGATCTGATTGGAATATGACCAAAACATGGGCTATTTCTGGAATAGAATAAATACACAGAATTGGGTGAGAATAAATGGCATCTGGATACATTTCCCAAAGCTTTGAATTTGGCCGCTAAGCTACAGGGCCATTGGTCCTATTTTTCAATCTTGTTACCAGCGACTCACTCCAAACTGATTAAAGATGATTGTGATTGGTGGATCGCTGTGCCCAGTGTGTGTCACATACCCTTGAAATTAGATGAGAACACACTGAGTTCATTTGCCTCCTACATTGCAGGACCTGAGATGTGACTATTACGCACATCGTGATGTCGATGCTCAAACGATTTATTGTGGAGGTTGTTCAGAAGGACCAATAAAGGCTCCAGTTTCAAAGAACTGGAATTTTGTCTTTTTTTTTTTTTTTTTTTTTTTTTTTTTTAAAGATTTGTTTTTATTAACTTTAGCTTTTACAGGATGTTTATGGTGTTTAACAAATGTCTATAGTTCGTTACAGTGAGATAAGGCACATTTTACAGAAGGAACACACATAAATGTATAAACTTACATATACGCCACACAGTGAGGATTTTTGAACATCAGAAGGAAAGAATGAATAAATAAATAAAAATAATAATAAAAATGAAAATCAAGACAGAAATATTACATTAACTTTTCCCATCCCACCCCCCACCTTCCTCCCTCGTATGGCTCTCAGTTTCCTTTCATTTCTACACCTGCACAGTCTGTACATAGTGTGTACTTACACCCATCTGTACACAGTCATATGTACTTAAATTAACACACTACGCACAAGAGATACATCAATGAGGAAGTTATACAAGAAGAACCCACACAGGGCTAATTCGAAGTCCATCTAGGAAGGGTCACATCATCATGGTCAGCCAAGTCCAGAGAGGGCAAGAACTGGAATTTTCTGTCAGTGATTTAATGGTTCAGGCTAGGGATGGGAATTGAGAACCAGTTCCCAGTAGCTCCATTCCTTGAAATCGTTTGCCTGCCTGCTTAACGATTCTGCTTATCGAGTCTGCCTTCGTTGCGAATGCACGATGACGTCACACGTACGCTGCATTGTTTTGGTCAGAATGTTGCCGACATGGCGTTGAGGCAGAAACGGTCTAAATAGATGACACCAGGTCCACTGGAACACTGTCAGAGCTTCCATGTCTTCTAAAGGGTGGAATCCCTCCAATATCCTCAAACATTTGTCCACAGCAGGTGATTCATTTACAGGAATGTCACATATTTGATACTCTACTTAGCGGCGCTTGTGAATGTAGCAGCAGAGTGAACGCCGGGCCGGTTCTGGTTCCGGTGTGGGCAACAAACGTCGTAACTCCTCAAATACAAGTTTCTGAAGGTAAGAAGGGAAAGGAAATGAGGTGCACAACAACGGGAGACGAGCCGAGTCGAACCGGTTCCACGTAGTAGAAATACGGCAATAGAGGAATTAGTAAAGAGTCTTTAGTTTCACTTTCACTGCACCCCCCCCCCCCCCCCCCCAAACCAGGCCGGCGTCATCTCTTCTTATTATTTGTTCATACTGTATATGTTCTATTTTCTGTGCAGAGATGGAAATATAAAAGACAGTTAATGCAAACACACCCGTTTGTACTCTTTTATTCCCTCACCTAATGAGAATCGATAACACTGGTTCACAAATTTTTTGAAATGATTTGCTTCAGACATTAAATGTGCTAAATGTTTCGTAGTTTAATAAGATTAATTGGAAAACATGTGACAAAAGTGCTGGTTTGCTGATGTTTTCAAGGTATATGCTTAAGTGTTATTACACATATATATTGGCTTATGTACATTTATACAATAGTTTTATAAATCTTCCACTAAATAGAACCTGTAAAGTGAATGTATTCTAATGTGCAGACAGTGTTTTGAAGTAGATCTGTAGCTCTGAGACAAATATTCCTTTGGAGTCAAACCCATTCTCTCGTTAATTCTTGAATTTCACATTTTGACCCAAAGCTGTATCTTGGAAACTTCAGCCAACCAGCATTTTTGACTTGACTTTTCTTTATCAGTGACTCTCATGTGGTAAAATTTCATTACTTTTATTCTGGAAGCATTTTCCTTGCAGACCAGTGTAAGAGAATCGATAAGGAATCGGATTGATAAGCAATAAAAATTAAATTCTTAAAGATTCCCATTCCTAGTTCAGGCTTTACAGGGTTAACGTGTGTTTTATTGATGGTTTGGTCCCAGATAGGGCTGCAATTAATGACTGATTAATCCATTGATTATTTGGTGAATTAGCAATGAAGGATTTAGTTTAAAAAATGTCAAAGATTCTGTAAAAGTGTGTTGGAAAGCCCAAGATATTGCCCTTAAATGCACTTTTTCAATCCACAACCACAAGAAATTCATTTTACTGCATCAAAGAAGGAAAATATTCACATTTAAGAAGGTTTTATTCTATCTTTCTATCACAGTAGTTGTTGATTAATTTAATAGTCAACCTCTAATCTAGTTTCTGACAGTAAATATTAAAACTGGTGAAGGTAAATTGTAGAAATGAGGTTATATAAAAGTTATTTTCATTTCTTATGCGTAGTTAAACCATGGTGCAGTTACATTAAACCAGTCTAACTCCACTGTTTGGTAACCGCCCGCTGTTACGTGATCACATGATCTCCTGGTTCAGAGTGTGTGAGGTCTGGATAACAGCAGGTCAAACAGGGACTGCAGTCAAGGTTGGACACAAACACACAAATACACACAAACACACACAAATACACACTCAGGAAAATGGGTTTATTCAGCGTTGTCACCACCTACAGTATGGATGTGGAGTGACGCTGCTTATTGTATAAAACACAGATGCACAATGAGCTGGAGGCAAAGAGACGGCGACTTCACAACCGTTTACGTCCAGAGGGTGACGTTTAACCTTGAGTGTTTCAGCCGCTGTTCGGGCAGAGCTGCATTTGACACGAACTCTTAAGATTTGTGGTCGGATTCATTTCAGATTTATTATGTCTCTTCCTTTGGACAATGTCTGTCACAGTTTTAAGAAATTTAGATTTTTAATTTTTTTTTTTTAAATATTAAAAATGTGCCTTTCCTTCTAATGGTCCATATTTTGATGGTTTATAACATGTAAATGGTTACAGATATCAATATAGTTCCTATTGATCACTGATCGAAGTCATAGATGGACTTTCATTTGGGTCCATGACCTTTGACCTTTAGTGACCTTGAATGCTCAAACTCAAGATCACCAGTGGGTAGATTTCAACAATCTTCTTCTCCTTAACTACTGGTCGATCCATTTAAAATGTTTCATGTAACTTTTTTTGGGACAATGTCTGCAACTTTTTTTGTGACAGTTTTGAGAAATTTAGATTTTTGAATTTTTGACACGTTTTTGAAATATTAAAAATTTGAATTTTCTTATAATGGTCCATATTTTAATGGTTTATAACATGTGAATGGTTACAGATATCAATATATTTACTATTGATCACTGATAGGAAGTCATATGTGGACTTTCATTTGAGTCCATGACCTTTGACCTTGAGTGACCTTGAAGGGTCAAACTCAAGGTCATTAATGTCTATATTTCAGTAATCTTCTTCTCCAAAACTTCTGGTCAGATTAATTTGAAAATATTTTATGTATCTTCCTTGGGACAATGTCTACGGAGTTTGTTCACAGTTTTGAGAAATTGAGATTTGGGAATTTTTGACAAATTTTTGAAATAATAAAAATGTGCCTTTTCTTATAACGGTCCATATTTTGATGGTTTATAACATGTAAATGGTTACAGATATCAATATAGTTACTATTGATCACTGATAGGAAGTCATATATGGACTTTCATTTGGGTCCATGACCTTTGACCTTGAGTGATCTTGAAGGGTCAAACTCAAGATCACTAATGTCTAGATTTCAGCAATTTAATTCTCCAAAACTACTAGTTGAATTCATGTCAGATTTTACATGTAACTTCCTTGGTATTATATCTTCAAAGTGTGTTCACAGTTTGAGAAATTTAGATTTTTTCCATTTTTGATATTTTTTCAAAATAATCATTTACTTTTCCGTATTATGGTTCATATATTGATGGTTTATCACATGTAAATGGTTACAGATATCAGTATAGTTACTATTGATCACTGATAGGAAGTCATATATGGACTCTGTTGCGGATCCATGACCTTTGACCTTGAGTGACCTTGAAGGGTCAAACTCAAGGTCAACAATGTCTAGATTTCAATAATCTTCTCTGAACCTACTGGTCAGATTAATTTTTTTAAATTTTATTTTATTATTAAATTGTGTCTGTTCCTTGTGACAATGTCTACAAAGTTGGTTCAGAGTTTTGAGAAATTTAGATTTGGAATTATTTGACCAATTTTTTAAACAGTCATTTGCTTTTACTTCTAATGGTCCATATTTTGATGGTTTATAACATGTAAATGGTTACAGATATCAATACAGATACTATTGATCACTGATAGGAAATCATATGTGGACTTTCATTTGGGTCAGTGACCTTTGACCTTGAGTGACCTTTAAGGGTCAAACTCAAGGTCACCAATAACTTCTTCTCAGGAATTAGTGGTCGGATACATTTGAAATTTTTTATGTATCTTTCTAGGGACATTGTCTTCAAAGTTTGTTTTCAGTTTTGAGAAATTTAAATTTTGCAATTTTTGACATTTTTTTAAACAATCATTTACTTTTCCTTCTAATGGTCCATATTGTGATAGTTTATAACATGTGAATGGTTACAGATATCAATATAGTTATTATTGATCACTGATAGAAGTCATATATGGATGATTCTTTTTTTTTTTTTCCTTTTTATTTATTTTTATAAATGATGATGATTCTTGATTGAACATGCCGGTGAGCTACTGGAGCATTGGTCGTATTTATTTTTTGGTTTAACTGTCCGTCTGGCAGAAATCAGTCACATGTTGATTAATTATCTGCACTGCGATAAGTAATGGTTGGAGGAGGTTGACGCGAAGAAAAAAAAAAACATCCTCCTCAAAACCACAGATGAGGCCTTCGTGGATGGCGTCAATGCAGCTGATGAAATTAGATAACACAAGTGTAATTTTATAATGAAAAACAAAAACACTGATGTGCATTTGATGCAGCAATTAGAGGGGTTTCTAATGATGATAATTTGAGTTTTAATTCTGAACCCACTAGTGACTGGCAGAGTCTATCAATTACTGCATTAAAACAGGCCCCAGCTGCAGCAGCCATGGCCGCCGCCTCCCAAATTGTCGTCTAAACTGCTGTCGTCTCCTCTCCCATCGCTCGCCGGCGCAATTACAGTTTAACCAGTTCATCATAATCACACAACAGTTCCCCCCTCCCTGTAGAACGGGGATGTGATTTTCACTTCAGAGTGTGTGCCATGGAGTGTGTTTGACTACAGATGGCTGTTTGTAGACATATCAAGTGTGTGAGTGTGTGTGAGTGTGTGTGTGTGTGTGTGTTTTACAAGCTTACACAGTATTTAATCTCGGCGGTTATGGTTACTCCTCAATTTAGTTGTGGTTTCCGTTCTGAACACTTTGATAAGTAGCTGTCCACAACGCTGACGACCGGCAGGAGCACAGTTTATTACAAAACGTCACTGCTTAAAGGTGAAGGATGAAACGTTTATTATCTGATGTTTGTTTATTCTGTCCGCTCAGTGAACGAGGAGAAAACAGCCGTGATTTCCAAAACACACAGTAATGTAATGCACAGAACTAGGGATGCACCCATACCACTTTTTTCCAGACCAAGTACAAGTACGAGTACTTACATTTGAGTACTTGCCGATACCGAGTACCGATACGAGTATTTAATAATCCCATTCCAGTTCTTAGTTCCTTTTGTGCTGCTACTGACATTTATTGTGTTGGAATGAGCGTTTCTCAATCAATCCACCAGGGGGCGTCGCTCTGAATTAACCTTAACAAACCCACATGATAGTTACACGTACAATTTTTTTTTCTCGTACTTCTCTTTCCTTTGGAATAAAACCCATTCTGTCATTAATTTTCAATAGTTCACATTTTACCGAGGACTGCAACCGTAAAACTACAACCAAGATATCCTGATCATGGATTAAAGTATATTTTGTGTGTTTAATGTGTGTTTAAAGATAATTTGCACTTTTTCCACTGGCAGATTTTTTTTGCTTGAATTAAGCAAATAAATCTTGAATTAAGCAAAAAAAAAAAAAAAAAAAAAAAAAAAAAAAAAATATATATATATATATATATATATATATATATATATATGTCTTGAATTTAGCAAAAAAAAATCTTGACTTAAGCAAAAAAAAATCTTGAATTAAGCAAAAAATCTTGAATTAAGCAAAAAAAATCTTGAACTAAACAAAAAAAAATAAAAAATTGAATTAAGCAAAAAATCTTGAGTTAAGCAAAAACTCTTGAATTAAGAAAAAAATGTCTTGAATTAAACAAAAAAAAAATCTTGAATTAAGCAAAAAATATCTTGAATTAAGCAAAAAAAAAAAGTCTTGAATTAAGCGGAAAAATATTGAATTAAGCAACAAAAAAAAAATCTTGAATTAAGCAAAAAAATCTTGAATTAAGCAAAAAATATCTTGAATTAAGCAAAAATAATATTGATTTAAGCAAAACATCTTGAATTAAGTAAAAAAAGGTCTTGAATCAAGCAGAAAATCTTGAATTAAGCGAAAACATCTTGAATTAAGCAAAAAAAATCTTGAATTAAGCAAAAAATCTTGAATTAAGCAAGACAAAATCTTGAATTAAGCAAAAAAAAAATTAAATGAAGCAAAAAAAGTTTTGAATTAAGCAAAAAATCTTGAATTAAGCAAAACAAAATCTTGAATTAAGCAAAAAAAATAAATAAATAAATTAAGCAAAAAAAAGTTTTAAATTAAGCAAAAAATCTTGAACTACACAAAAAAAATCTTGAATTAAGCAAAAAATCTGCCAGTGAAACAAGTGAAAATGATCTTGGTCAGATTTCTTGAAATCAGATTTTCCAGATCTGTTGTGTATAAATCAGTTCTTATATCTGACTGAACAGTTCCTCTTTAGGTGATTCTGTCTGATTTTACGTGTGATGAGGTATTTAGACTAGAATTAAGACAAATACACTTGGTCAGATTTAGATTTTTTCCAGAGTACTGAGTCTTCTGTGCCAAACGTGGTATGTGTGAAACTCCAGTCCGGCAGAATGTGGACTTGAGTTTTCTTCGTTGGTGACTCAGACTTGGTCAAATGTCCCTCCTCTTATTCTGGAGCTGTTTTACCTGCAGACCTACGTATCCTGACATTATCATGACTATCACGTTCATACAGAAACAGTTGAATCTCAGTAAACATGAGCATCTGTAAATCCTCTCATTTGGAAAACCTCCCTCTCCGTCCTATCGTCTCATTCTTCTCTGACAGAATCAAATCAGATTTCAAGGTAGAACACGTCGAACTCGTACATGTGCGTCTGGGATACACGCCACTTAACGGGATCAGTGTTTACGTCGCCAGCTGCCGACAGGAAGACGAACAGGACGAGAGTGTCACGGCGAATATGCACCGAGGCGAGGGCCGGCGTACGCTCGTTACTTATGGGGCGGTTTGTAGCGTTGGTGATGTGCGAACTGAAGCTCATTGTTCTGTTTGAGGCGACGTAAAAGGCTGTGGAGGCCAACGTCAGCTGAGAGTCTGGTCTGTGGAAACAACCACGATTTACCGCTGACAAAAAAAACAAAGGATCCACCTCATGTTTCTCTTACAGCGAATCTGCAGATGTATTAGAACAGGGGTGTCAAACATACGGCCCACGGGCCAAAACCAGCCCACCAAAAGGTCCAATAGAAAACATTCCAACATATTCTAATCAAGGTTCTAATAGTTTTGGATTTTTCATTATACACTGTAAGCCCGGAAGTTGTATTTACTGAAATGTTTTTAATTACAATGTACTTAAATGATTTCAGTTTAATGACATTACTCTAAAATGTTCAGTATATTCTACTCATTTGTAGACATAGTTGAAAGTATGAAAAAGTTTAAGTTGAATGGATGTAAATCACTAAGTTTTAGTCATGACCACACCTTTTTATCTGTGCATTGCATTGTGGGTATTGGGCATGTTGTCAAAAATGTGTTCTTTTTCTGTGCAGGGGTTCAGCGGGGCTGTGGTGTTAGAGTTAATTTGGACTTAATGTGTGTATGTCAGTGTTTATTGGCCTTTTTGTGTTTGTTTTTGTATTTTTGCACAGCTGCACCATGAGTCAGAGCCAGAGGAAGAACTGTGGCTTTACTGTTCATCTAACATACGTCTGGTTCAAAGGAAATTTCAAGGCTTTGCCAAAGTAAAAGCACTTCCTATACTGGCAAATGACTTTGAGCTAACTTCATTAATTTCCATCCGTGCTACAATATATTAAGTCCAATAATCAAATAAAGCACTTTATGTTGCAAAAGATTTTAATTTAAATCAACTTGGAATTTAGTCCAATGAACTGATGATATTTAGTCTAATGATTATACAAAGCAACTGACATTGCAACGAATTTTAAGGTAAATTAACTTGGCATTTAGTGTGTTGTACTTAAAATAGCAATGCCATTCAAATCAAGCATTTAAGTTTAATACACTCAACTTTTCGTAACTCATTACTTAAATTTTTTAAGGCAACGAGTTACCTGAGATTTTTTAAGTAAACTCAACTATCTGGTCTTACAGTGTAGTTTAGTTTTATTTAGTTTTGACTTTTTTTTTTTCTCCAATTCAGTTCGTTTTAATTCGTTTTTAGAGCAGGTTTGCTAGTTTTTATTAGTTTTCGTTATTTTCTAAATGCTTAGTTTCAGTTTAGTTTTAGTTTTTTTTATATCTTTTATCTTCCTCGCTGTCATATTCAAATAAATCCCAGACAGGACTCTGCTGCTTTCTCCCAACTTTAGTCTCCATGTTTCCAGATAGAGTTCAGACGATAAGATGACTGGAAACCACAAGTGACCAGAAGTAACGGACTGTGAAGTGTCGTATGGTACCGCTAGCTAAAACTGCTAGAGCGAAATAAATCGCTTTCATATCAATGTGACGTTGACAAAGACGAAAACGAAGGGAATTTTATCCATAATTTTTATACGTTTTAGTTAGTTTTGTAAGCACACAATACAGTTTCAGTTAGTTATCGTTTTTTCTTTTAATTATAGTTTTTATTTATTTCAGTTAACGACAATGTTTTTACAATTCTAGTTTTCGTCAGTGCGTTAGTTTTCATTAACGATAATAACCTCGACTGTAGTTCAGGTGGTCTGAGAGGAAACAGGACTTGTGCATTTACTCTTTGTCCGCGTTAGAATAGAATGTTTATTTTGTCAGTAGTAGTTCGTCACACACTTAAATGCTTCTAACACTGCATGTTAGAAGCAAGTTTATAATAGTTTTGGATTTTTCATTCTAGTTTAGTTTTATTTAGTTTTGACTTTTCTCTAATTCAGTTTTAATTCGTTCTTAGAGCGGGTTTGCTAGTTTATATTAGTTTTTGTTATTTTCTAAATGCTTAGTTTTAGTTTAGTTTTTTTTTTTATTTTTATTTTTTTATATATATATATCTTTTCTCTTCTCCGTCATATTCAAATAAATCCCAGACAGGACTCTGCTGCTTTCTCCCAGCTTTAGTCTCCATGTTTCCAGGTAGAGTGGGGACCAGAAGACGACTGGAAACCACAAGTGAACACAAGTGACGGACCCTTAAATATCATATGGTACCGCTAGCTAAAATTGCTTGAGGGAAATAAATCAATTTCGTATCAATCCGATGTTGACAAAAACAAAGGGAATTTTATCCATAATTTTTATACATTTTAGTTAGTTTTAGTTAGTTTTAATTTATTTCAGTTAATGAAAATGTTTTTATAATTCTAGTTTTCGTCATTTTGTTAGTTTTCGTTAACGATAATAACCTTGGTTAGAAGCAGTGGACTTGCCATGTCAGGCACCTGGGGAGCAAAATGGTGGGGGGGGTGCTCAAGGGCACATCAGCCAACAACTCTCCGTCAGTCCAGGGAATTGAAATGGCAACCCTGCGCTCACAAGCCAACTCTCCAGCTATATAGGACATGGTATTTATTTATTTATTTATTTATTTATTTATTTATTTATTATTATTATTATGTTTCATTGTGCTTGTATCTTAGTATTTTATCTTTTTCTTATGTTTTTTTTATTGCATTTATTTTCCTTTACATCCCTTTGGAAACCTTTGTGTTTGTTTAAATGTGCGCTTTATAAATAAAAATGGAAAAGTTAATCATATGAATCATCAAAATATGGCGTCTTTTAAAACATGCGTCACATTTTTCCACTTCAGCTCCAAAAACTGGATGTGTGCTTAAAAACACAGCAGACGTCTGAACCGTCTCTCTTTTTTCTCCGGCCCGGCAGACCCGCGAAAGCCCGAGCGGCGACGTCGCACTCGCGTCCAAAAATTTCCAGAAGAGCAGACGAAGAAAGAAGTGGGGAGGCTGGATCAGCTGGCCTGTGATCTCCTGTGCGAGCCAAGCTGTCTGATTGGCTGGAGGGCTGGAGGGCCATCTTGCCTCCCTGGCAGGCAAGTGGCTCAAGCAGTTTGGTTGAGGAGGTGTGTGTGTGTGTGTATGTATGTATATATAAGTGTGTGTGTGTGTGTGTGTGTGGGGGGGGGGGGGGGGGGGGGTGAGATGGGGCTAAGATCTTGGAAAAGCAGAGGGTGAAAATGTGTGGGTGTTGGAGTGTTTTATGAGTGGGAGCTGTGAAGACGAGGAGGGGACGGCTTTTGTGTATGTATGTGTGTGTTTGATGTGTGCAGTGGAGCAGTGGAGCATATGTGCATCTGACTGAACACACTATATGTATTTATGATCATATACAGCAGGACGTCGGACAAACAAACCCACATGACAGCGCTTTTTATGCCACTATTGTCTCATTCTTCCCTTTAAAAGAACCAAATCATGATGTAGTTTCACATGAGAATGTCTGATTTTCTTGTACTTTTCATTCTTTTGCAGTAAAACCCATTCTATCATTATTAATTCTTACTATTTTTTTCATTTTGACTCAATACTGTATCTGTGAAACTACATCCAACCTGAATTTGGACTGAATTTTTCCTTATTGGTGACTCAAACTTGGTAAATTTTCACTATATTAATTCTAGAAACATTTTTCCTGTAGACCTGTTTACTCTGATATTAGGTACATGAACAAACAGAGACAGTAACGTTGATATAGAAACACTTCACACTTTTAATTCACAGTAAAAAGCAGAAACATCTATAAATCCTCTCATTTAGAAAACCTCCCTCCCTCCGACTGTCAAATTCTTCCCTTTAAAAGTACCAAATCCTGACATAGTTTCACATGAGAATGTCTATTTTTGTGTACTTTTCATTCTTTTGCAGTAAAACCCATTCTGTCATAATTAATTCTTACCATTTTTTTCATTTTGACCCAATACTGTATCTGTGAAACTACAGCCATTGGTGACTCAAACTTGGTAAATTTTCACTATATTAATTCTAGAAACATTTTTCCTGTAGACCTGTTTACTCTGATATTAGGTACATGAACAAACAGAGACAGTAACGTTGATATAGAAACACTTCACACTTTTAATTCACAGTAAAAAGCAGAAACATCTATAAATCCTCTCATTTAGAAAACCTCCCTCCCTCCGACTGTCAAATTCTTCCCTTTAAAAGAACCAAATCCTGACATAGTTTGACAAGAGAATGTCTATTTTCTTGTACTTTTCATTCTTTTGCAGTAAAAACGTATTCTATCTGTAATTCTATTTTCCTTTTTGACTCTAAACTGTATCTGTGAAACTACAGACAAAAAGCATTTGGACTTTTATTCTGGAAACGTTTTTTCCTGTAGACCCATGTACCCTGATATTTGGTACATGAACAAACAGAGACAGTAATGTTGATATAGAAACACTTCACACTTTTAATTCACAGTAAAAAGCAGAAACATGAGGATCTGTAAATCCTCTCATTTGGAAAACCTCCCTCCCTCCTATTGTCTCATTCTTCTCTTTAAAAGAACCAAATCATGACATAGTTTCACGTGAGAATGCCTTATTTTCTTGGACTTTTCATTCTTTTGCAGTTAAACCCATTCTATCATTATTAATTCTTACTATTTTTTTCATTTTGACCCAATACTGTATCTGTGAAACTACATCCAACCTGAATTTGGACTGAATTTTTCCTTATTGGTGACTCAAACTTGGTAAATTTTCACTATATTAATTCTAGAAACATTTTTCCTGTAGACCTGTTTACTCTGATATTTGGACCAGGAACAGACAGAGACAATTACATTGATATAGAAACACTTCACACTTTTAATTCTCAGTAAAAAGCAGAAACATGAGCATCTATAAATCCTCTCATTTGGAAAACCTCCCCTCCTCCTATTGTCTCATTCTTCCCTTTAAAAGAACCAAATCATGACATAGTTTCACATGAGAATGTCTGATTTTCTTGTACTTTCCATTCTTTTGCATTCTACAACTTCATTTCTATATATAGTAATTATTTGTTTTAATCTGTTTATTTCTTTGTATTTTATGGATTGTTTGTTTTATCTTGTTGTACAGTGTCCTTGGGTGTCTTGAAAGGCGCTTATAAATAAAGTTTAGTGTTATTATTATTATTATTATTATTATTATTATTATTATTATTATTATTATTATTATTATTGTTATTATTATTATTATTATTATTATTATTATTATTATTAAAAATCATTCTATCATTAATTCTATTTGACTTTTTGATCCAATACTGTATCTGTGAAACTACAGCCAACCTGAATTTGGACTGAATTTTTCCTTATTGGTGACTCAAACTTGGTAAATTTTCACTATTTTATTTCTAGAAACATTTTTCCTGTAGACCTGTTTACTCTGATATTAGGTACATGAACAGACAGAGACAATTACGTTGATATAGAAACACTTCACACTTTTAATTCACAGTAAAAAGCAGAAACATGAGCATCTGTAAATCCTCTCATGTGGAAAACCTCCCTCCCTCCTATTGTCTCATTCTTCCCTTTAAAAGAACCAAATCATGACATAGTTTCATGTGAGAATGTCTATTTTCTTGTACTTTTCCTTCCTTTGGAGTAAAAACCATTAATCATTCATTCACAGTAGTCGCTTTTCTATTGGACATCTGCGCAAAACTTTACTGATATTTACTAAATTCTGAAAAAACAGAAGTGCGTAATGTCAGTTTTTCCATTAAATCACAAATGCAATGATTTGTTTATTTATTATCATGAGATGACGTGAGAAGTCGTCCCATAAACATGACGACGGACGTAAATATGGTGTTGATTTGCAGATATATTCATTATTATTATATATTACCCCTCTATCTCATACTAAATTTCAAAATGATTCCGTTTCCTGGTGTGTCCATACATACTGCTCCATGTTTCTTTTAAAACTCTTCTTCTTTGCTTGTTGTCACGTCCATCAACATCCGTTTTTTTTTTTTTTTTATTATTATTAATGTGACTCCATTTGCGCTACGCCTGAAAAACCACCCCATGCCAGTGCAAAAATTTGTAATCAAAATGTGAGAGTTTTGATGAAATTGTCATGTTTCCATTTAGGTAAATTTTTATGCACAAGTTATATTTGTGCGATTTGAGGGTCAACGGAAAAGTGACTACTGTTTCACATTTTGACCCACTATTGTATCTGTGAATATTTGGCCAGAATTTTTCCTTATTGGTGACACAACCTTGGCAAAATTTCACTACTTTTATTCTGGAAACGTTTTACCGGTAGATAATATGATATTTGGTACATGGACAGACAGAGACATTTATGTTGATATAAAAACACTTGAATTCACAATAAAAAGCAGAAACATGAGCATCTGCAAACCCTCTCATCTGGTAAACCTCCCTCCCGTTCTTTTCCAAAACTACTGGTCTTATTCAGTTCAAATTTTACGTGTAGCTTCCTTGGGACAATGTCTATAATGTTTGTTCATGGTTTTGTGAAATTTTAATTTTTTGACAAATTTTGGAAATATTAAAAATGTGCCTTTACTTCTAATGGTCCATATTTTGATGGTTTATAACATGTAAATGGTCACAGATATCAATATAGTTCCTGTTGATCACTATAGAAGTCATATATGGACTTTCATTTGAGTTCATGACCTTTGACCATCAATGACCTTGAAGGGTCAAACTCAAGGTCACTAACGTCTACATTTGAAAAATGTTCTTCTCCGAAACTACTGGTTGAATCCTTTTACATTTTTTAAATGTAGATTCCTAGGGACAATGTCTACAAAATTTGTCCAAAGTTTAAATTTTTTTTTACTAATTTTAACCCTTTCATGCATCAATTATGAGAACCTTAGTCAATATTTTTTTCTTGAGTAATTTTTCCCCCTCTTAGGTGTGAAAAAAACAACGTAATTGCATTTTAATTTTTTTTTTACGACCCTGTTTTTCATGGAGTTACAAAAAATGTACACTCAGCTGGACACCATGTGTTTAATTTTTGAAGTGAAGATACATGTATTTAAAATCCATCATCAGAAAGTGATATACTGTGTGAAAAATATGAAATAAAGACATTTTTAATGCTGCTAATGCCATTTTCTCACATTCTAACATACTCTAATACTAGTTGTTACTCAATTCATGGAGATAATATGCAAAAAAAAAAACTTTTTGTCCAAGAAAACTGTTAATTACGGCCTAATAGCCTAATAATTAGCAACTGATTTACACTCAGACATGTCACTGCTGATTAGGTTTATCTGGACCACAAAGTTGTAGTAATGGTATGAGTTGCAGTGTTTGGGATGGTGCATGAGTGTCCAATCTGTTGGCTGATAAGGAACTAAAACAACAAAATCCATGAATATACAAGAGAACAGCTGGAGAAGAACTGTCCACTGGAGTGACCACTGTGCATGAAAGGGTTAAATGTGCTTTTACTTATAATGGTCCCTATTTTGATAGTTTATAACAGGGGTGTCCAAACTTTTTTTCAAGAGGGCCAGATCTGATAATGTGGACATTGCCAGGGGCCAGTCGTCCCTTCAGATGTTTTTTAAACAGTAAAAATTACATATAAACGCGCTGTTCTACAACAAGTTTATTTTCATTGTCACAATATCATTTTTTTAAATGGCAGTGTAACCAAATCTGAGCCACTCAGGTCTGAACAAATTAAAAAAAAAAAAACATTTCTGCCTTCCTTTCACATCTGGAGTCAGATAACATAGAACAAACTGTGTGGAGTATCTGAAACGTCCAAGCTGATAAAAATCTTAACCCCACATTCATTTTAAACATGACTTATGAGTAATCATTACTCATATATTACTCAGTAATGCAAAGTCTGTTAACATTTAAGATGAAAACATGTGACTCTTACTCTTGTCTTTCACAAAATCATTCAGAAAGTAATATTTGTGTCACATCTACAAGTACACAACACCAGCAGTTCTAGGCAACTAACCTGGCAACTTAGTAACCTGCCCTGGTGGTGAGTTCACTGAACTCAGGTTCACATGAAGAGTCACTGTTGTGAGTTTAAAGCAGCTGGAATTTGCTTCACTTTTTCGGAGCGCTCACTCCCTGCTAGCTTGTCGTATGCGTTAGCATGTTTTGTCTGCTCGTGTCTCTTTACACTGAATTCCTTAAACAAGGCAACAGTCTGTTGACAAATTAGGCAAACACAATCGCCTCAATTTTCAGTGAAAAAAAACTGTACTTCCCATCTGTCCTGGAAGCGGCGGCCCTCACTGTCAACTTCTGTTTTTTTATTTACAGGCGCCATGGTTAGAAATTAGCGAAAAGGGTTCACGGTAAGGTCACAGAGCCAGATAGAGTTAGAGTGATGCTGCCACCATGAGGTGAAAGGAGGAACTGCATTTGGAACCTTTTATGATTCATGTACTCGGTTCAACAGTCCAAGCGGGCCATAAATAATACATTCTAAAACCAAAGCTGTGGGCCGTATTAAATCTGACCGCGGGCCGTGATTGGCCCCCGGGCCAGACTTTGGACACGCCTGGTTTATAACATGTACAGGTAAGTACCGTACTTTCCGGACTATAAGCCGCTACTTTTTTGTCGTTTTGAACCCTGCGGCTTATACAGCGATGCAGCTCCAGTATAGATTTATACAGGCTAACGGCCACCAGGGGGCGCTGTAGCAGGAAGCGCAAAAGTGAGACAGACAGGTGGAAGAGGTGATGAAGAGGAGAAGTTTTAAGCTGAACTTTTAACAGTCATTTTGTGTGTCATGCACAAACCCTCATCATGGAAAACACACGAAGAAATGCATATGATGCAGCTTTGAAGTTAAAAGCAGACGATGTGTCTGTCTAAGAAGGAAATAGAGCTGCAGCACGGAAGTGCCATTGAGCAACAACGGAGGAGAGACGTAGAAGGAGTGTGACGGAGCCTTTGAGGATGTTCAGCTGAAGAACACTGAAGAAGACGACTGCAGTGGTTTAAAGAGCAGAAGGAAGATGAAGATACAGATCAATGACTGTTCTGGGTTTTTGAACCAGCCTGTTCCTGACGTTTTACTGACGTGTTACAGACACTGTTTGGAAAAAAGCAGTTAAATTTATGGAAATAAAGATTTAACCCTTTCATGCATGAATTATGAGAACCTTAGTTGAGTTTTGTTTTTTGAGTGTTTTTTTTTCTTCCTTAGGCATGAAAAAACCAATGAGATTGAGGTTTTTTTTTCCATAGATTTCCAAAAATGTCCACTCAGCTACACCATGAATTTTATTCTTGAAGCACAGAAACATGTATTTAAAACCCAATATGATAAAGTGATATGAAAACAGTGAAATGAAACCATGTTTAATGCAGCTAATCTGATGTTTTCTCACATTTTAACATATTCTAATACTAGTTATTACTCGTATCATGGAGATAATATTCAAAAAATAACAATTAACAATTGATTTCCACTCCAGAACCAATCAAGAACAGCAAAGTTACAGTAATGGGATGAATTGCAATTTATGAGATGATGCATAAGTGTCCACTGTGTTGGCTGATATGGAACTAAAACAACTAAACCCATGAATATATAAGAGAACAGCTGGAGAAGAACTGTCCACTGGAGTGAGCACTGTGCATGAAAGGGTTAAATAATCTGTCTGTTTACCATCTTTCTGTGTAAATATCTCATGTCACAATGTTGACACCTGCAGCTTATAGTCGCGGCTTATATTCCGGTGCCCCTTATAGCCCAGAAAGTATAGTAAGTAAGTAAATTTTATTTATAGAGCACTTTTCACAGACAGAGTCACGAGTGCAAAATACAGTTAAAATACTGTTAAAATACCATTTAAAAATACAATGAAATACAATTAAAATGCAATAAATACATAAAGTGTAATCAGATCAGACTCAGACTTGCTTTATTGTCATTCAGTAAATGCACCATCAGTACATTATTAAACGAAATATCGGTGCTTTGCTCACCACAGTTTCAGTTTACTAATAAAATAAATAAATAAAAACACACCTCACGAAATATAAAGTAGCCTAAAATACTGTAATCATTTAAAATGTATATCTACAGGGTGGGGAAGCCAAATTTACAATATTTTGAGGCAGGGATTGAAAGACAGTGTATGACCAATTAGTTTATTGAAAGTCATGAGAATTTATTTGCCACAAGAAAATGTACATAATAGAAAATGTTTTTATTCTATGTGTCCTCCTTCTTTCTCAATAACTGCCTTCACACGCTTCCTGAAACTTGCGCAAGTGTTCCTCAAATATTGGGGTGACAACTTCTCCCATTCTTCTTTAATAGTATCTGTAAGAAAGTGGACATTGCTGTGTGATGTTCTATCGGTAGCATGTTCTAAAACGCCCCAAACAGCAGAATCCAGAGGGTTTAGATCTGGGCTAGAAGGCGGACATAAACATGATTCCCAAAAATTGCTAAAGCTGGATTTGTTGCTGTTGTCAACAAGTGTTGTGGTGTTCTTGTGTAAGATTTTAACTTCAAATCATATTTTACTGCATTTCGAACGGTCTTGTTGTCTAACTCAAGCTCAGTTGCCATTTTTCTCATGGATTTGTTTGGATCCTTTAGGATTTTGGATTTGAGAGCTTTAATAAAAGCTTTGGTACGTTTTTTGTTGCTTCCTCCACTTCCAGACTTTCTGGTAATAGTTTTGCTCATAGTCATTCTCTTCTTTCCATTATAAACAGTCTTTATGGACACTCCAACTATTTTTGAAATCTCCTTTGGTGTGACGAGTGCATTCAGCAAATCACACACTCTTTGACGTTTGCTTTCCTGATTACTCATATGGGCAAAAGTTTCTGAAAAGGTATGGATAATAGTGTTAGGTATGATTATGACATCAGTACATGTTTGGTTTCAAAACAACTGACGTAGTGCCTGCTGAGAAAAAACAACTAAATGTTCATTGTAAATTTTGCTTCCCCACCCTGTATATATATATGTATAAAAGAAAATGAAAAGACTAAAATCTAAAGTCCATAGTGCATTAAAGTGCTTCAAATTCTTGCACTAATGAGGCAGCAGCAGAATTGGAACAAGTCCTGTTTTCTTTGGCTGTTCAACAGATGCTTCCACATATCAGTATAGTTCCTGTTGATCACTGATAGATTCATATATGGACTTTGATTGAATTAGTTGCGTTCTCCTCTCAGTAATTCTTAGTAGACCATGGCTGTCAGATACAGGGCCATGGGTTCTGTTTTGTGTTGTGGTTCTGGTCGGCAGCAGCAGCAGTGTGGGGCCGGTACCGGTGGCTCTGGGCTGTAGCAGGGACACCGTACAGGCTGAAATGTTAAACCAAGGTCCTTTGTGTTACTGCTGACATTATGTTTCCGTCTGTAATCCCCCCCCAGCGTACACTTGTGATGATGGCAGATCTGTGTGAGTGGGTGTAGCAGAGGAGGACAGATAACGGCCGCTACTTTCACCATAATAGGCTCTAACGGCGGGACGGTCGGAGCTTTTGACCCTCCTGTTCCTGCCGCTCAGCCTCCATCTTTAAAGACATCGGGGGTGTAAAAATCCACGTTGGATTACATTTCCCCGGGTCCTTTCACCATCCATGAAGGAGAATGTGTTCCTTCAGCCGCTGCTTTCTCGTACAAACACAGACTTTATCGTTTAAAACTCTCCATATTTTATATTTATTTCCCTCCGCACCTCTGTCGGCCTTTACACTGACTTTCTACATATGTTTTGCAGAAATAAGATAATCTATTAACCGGCGACACAGTTCGCATTTTATGGCATTCAAATTACCGTAACTCCTGAACCGTTGGGAATTCTACAGAGACTATATCACACAGGCTAAAAATGACTGAAAAGAACCAAAAATAAGAAGTTCTAACATGGACACAGAGGAGGGGTGTGAGAAAATATCAGTTCTGCAATATATCGCGATATTTCATTTCACAATTCTGTATCGATATTAAAAAGTACTGTATTGGTATTTTTAGGTATTTATTCAAATGCAGATATTGTGGAGGTTCATTTTTGTTTTTTTGTTTTTTTTCTTTTTTGTTTATATTTTATTTATTATTATTTAATACTCTTTTATTAAATAATGTCAGTTCCTTTGTTAGGATTGCACAAAAATACTGTTCTGATGTTAGTTCTGAACTAATAGAATATGAACATTTGAACAGGATCTTAAACTGTCATGTCTGTAAAACAGAATTTCAGTTTGAACACAGGAACATTTTGTGATATAGCATTAGATCCTGTTCTTTTTTTTTTTTTTTTTTTTTTTTACTTTTTATTTATTAATTTTCAAAAGAGCAAACAATGAACATGAGATCATCATGGGTGTTAAAATTAAACTTAAAATGCTCTTTTACATCATGCACACATACATCATTGTACAATTGTGGTTGTGTTAATCAAGGTGTGTGCACAATCCATTTTTCTCAGCGTTCAGTACATTTCTCCAACTCAAGTCTTAAAGCAAAAGTAAGTCTCTCCATACAGTAAATTTCTTTAATAATCCCACGCCAGAGGTCCAAAGTTGGAGGGTCGGGTTGCAACCATTTTCAGGTTATAGCTTTCCTACTACTTGCCAAAAGTATCTTCAATAAGTATTTATCCTTCTGAAGGACTGTTTCCGGTATTTTACCAAGATATAAAGTAACAAAAGAATAATCTAAATCCATTCCTATTATTTTATTTATCTCGGTTGCCACCTCCCTCCAATATGACTGGGTTTTCGGACAGGCCCAAAAAACATGGAAGTGATTGGCCGTAGTGTTTCCACATGTTCGCCAACAAAAGCCTCGGCTCTGCATGCCTGTTTGGAGTGCTGTTATTTTAGGAGTTATAAAAAATCTCACTACATTCTTCCAGACAAACTCTCTTAAGGATCTAGAGTTTGCGGTGGTCGCTTGTGTCTCACATATTTCCATCCAGGTCTTGTCTGATATTTGTGTTTCTGACTCCCTGTCCCATTTTTCTTTAATGGACGTCGTAGAATGATTTTTAGAAGATTGTATACTTCCATATATCCTTGAGACCAACTTTTTATTGTCTTTTTTTTATATGCATCCTGAACTATAGAAATCAAATTGTAATCCTTCTCCTGTTTGATTTGTATTTTTTTATTGTAATAGTCTGTGAAGCCGGTTACCGGACGTTAGTCTGGGGTTGTCTGTCTTCTATGTTTGTCTGTCATTTCCTGTTTTATTTTGTTAAGTTTTCCTCATGTGTCTTGTCTGCTGTCTTTACTTCCCTTCCTGTTTGGTGTTCACCCTTACCCTGATTTCCTGACTCCGCCCTAATTTGTTCCACCTGTGTCTCGTTGTCTTCCCTCCCTTTTTGTGTATTTATACCCTGCCTTTTCCCCTGATCAGACGCCAGTTTGTTCTCTCTTGTAGATTACTTACCAGCGTTCTGATCCTGTTTGTTCGTTTGCCTTACCGTGTTCGACCTGTTTTTTGTCATCCGTTTTGCCTGTCTTTTGCCTGCTCCCTGTCGGTTGTTGTCAGCCTCTATCTGCCTTCCTGGTTTTTTGACGCCTTCGCCTGATTATTCGGTACGTGAGTTTTGCCTTTTCCCTATGTCCTGTCGCCTGTCTGATTGCCTTCCTGTGCATGACCTGTTTCCGTCCCTGACCTCCCTCTGCTTTCCCCTAGTCGGCATTCCGGCAGTAAACCCGGTGCCGAACCGTGGGTTCGTGTCCAAAACCCGGTGGACGGTTCAGACGAGGACTTCCTTGCCCGCTGTCCTCAAGATCCTGTTCTTTATCATTATCATACTAATTGTATTCAATAAACCCTGTAAACTTTTACATCCGTCTCTGCGTTCTGCATTTGGGTTCTGGGTCTGTGCTGAAAGCATTACATAGTCTCTGACTTGCAGATATCTGTGGAGCATTAGATCCTGTTCTGATCAAATAAAAATGTGTTTAGTATTTGTGCATATTTCTGGTGTAATTCAAGGAAAGAATCATTAAAAAAAAAAGAAATAAAAAAATTGCCTTCTTGCCAATTCACAGCCCTAACACAGAGTGATCTCCACCTCAAACTCAAACTTACCTGGAGGTAGAGTCTGGGTCAGCCTGGGCCACATTAAATATTCCACAAAAAACGGGTTTCCTTACTTTACTCGCAGATACAGTGGTGTGCCAAAATATTAGAACACTTATAAAATCTTAAGAAACTGGTGGTTTATTTGTTCCCAGAGCCTGAATTTCACTATTTTTTTGCCATTGCAGAAGGCCTGTTTGATGGCCTCGTCTGGCCCATGTACCTGAAACACAAAAACATCACTGAGGTCTTATTCCTGCAGACCGTTTCCATTACAGGATACTACCAGTTTTACAGTACCTGGACGTTATACCGATGTGGTGTGTTACTTCGTGTTACGTCTGCTCAGAGAGTTATACTTTTCTTTTTTTTTTTTTTTTTTATGTCAGCAGCACGTCGGATGATGCTTCTGAGGAAGACTGGAGTCACAGTCCAAACTGTCAAGCAGGTAACATCTAAAAACTATACCTTGTCTGAACAAAAGAAAAAAAGAAAAGTATAATTACATAAACAGAAGACAAAATAAATGTCACTAGCCTTGCTCACAGAGTCGCTGATAAACTCACTCGTTGCGTGTTGTCTCGTCAAGCTCATGCTGAATTTTTACCTCTGAACCGCCTCAACTGACCATGGTGTAGTTTTTCTGGCTGTCATCATGTGGATTAACCTACCGCAAAATTTACTGTGAACTTCCGCTTCTGTTTTTAGCTTACCGGCCACAGACTGTAAGCTATTGTCGTCCGTCATCGTTGTCGTCTATCGTCCGTTACAGAAATTTCAGTCGTCTTCTTCTCCGAAACTACAATTCCGATTGACTTCAAACTTGGTATACAGCTTCTTTATGATGATGTCAACAAAAGTTAGTGAAATTATTTGGATCCGGATCTGATTCTGGATTTGGTGCCACTTTGAAAAATGTCCCCATTATAAGAGATAGGAAGTGGATGGATGCAGTAACTCAGTAAATATAAATGATCTCCAGTGTAAATTTCTACAGTCCAGCCCTAATGGGGAGATGACCCAAACATAATGTCCACATGCTGATCAGGATCTTCTTCTGGATCTGGAACTGATGCAAAATTTCACATGGGCTCTTATGGGGAAAACATTTCAATCGTCTTTTTCTCCCAAACTCCAGTTCTGATTGACTTCAGACTTGGTATACAGCTTCTGTATGATGATGGCAACACAAGGGATTGAAATTATTTGGATCCGGATCTGATTCTGGATTTGGTGCCACTTTGAAAAATTTTCCCCATTGTAACTGATAGAAAGTGGATTGATCCAATAAATCAGTATCAATGATATCAAGTTGGAATTTGAATTTTTTACAGATCTGATTGGAATATGAGCAAAACATGGACTATTTCTGTAATAGAATAAATACACAGAACTGGGGGAGAATAAATGACATCTGAATACAATTCCCAAAGCTTTTAATTTGGTCGGTAAGCTACAGGGCCATTGGTCCGATTTTTTGTAAAACGGCGGGTCACAGATAGAGACGACTCTCTGACCAGTCAGTGGTCTACAGTGTTTACACGTCATGTTTTAGTATCTGGTCCCCAGTCCTGGAACCTCGACGGAGGTGATACCAAAAACCAAGGTTATTATTGTTAATGAAAACTAGAATTGAAAAAACATTTTCGTTAACTGAAATAAATAAAAACTATAATTAAAAGAAAAAAACATAACTAACTGAAACTGTATTGTGTGTTTACAAAACTAAGTAAAACATAAAAATTATAGATAAAATTCTCTTCATTTTTATCTTTATCAATGTCGGATTGATATGAAATTGATTTATTTCTTGCAATTTAAGCTAGCGTCAACATACGGCACTTAACGGTCCGTCACTTCTCATCACTTGTGGTTTCCAGTCGTCTTCTGGTCTCCACTCTACCTGGAAACATGGAGACTAAAGCTGGGAGAAAGCAGCAGAGTCCTGTCTGGGATTTATTTGAATATGAAGAGGAGGAAGATAAAAGATAGGGAAAAACTGAAACTAAGTATTTAGAAAAAAATGAAAACTAATAAAAACTAGCAAACCTGCTCTAAAAACTAATTAAAACTAACTGAATTTGAGAAAAAAAAGTCTTAATTAAATGAAACTAAACAATAATGAAAAATCCAAAACTATTAGAGCCTTGCCGGGTACCAGATTCCAGGTCCTTTTTCGTAATGGAAACGTAAAAAGGCCAAGTCATGTCCAGTCATGTCGAGCCGGTATCACGTCGTAGAAACGCAGCATAATGTTCATACTCCCCCAGGTAGTTCGTGGTTTGCTAGTTTGACAACCGTTGACAACAAATGCCACTGAAAGCTGTCGTAAGAATCTCTATGGTAGCCCATACCGGCCCTCGAGGACCAGGACTGCCCACCCCTGAGATAGAGTTTTACAGCATTTTTTGTAAAAAAAAAAAAAAAAAGAAAGAAAGAAAGAAAGAAAGAAATTCAGATTTTAAAGGATATCGTCAGAATATTGTTATCGATTATTAAATGTAAAAAAGTAATCAAGATATTTTTTTGCCCATATCGCCCACCCTTACCCATAAGTGATAAAAATAAATAAAAGTGTGGCAAGACTCAGCAAAACAGTGTGTTTAAGGAACTATGTGCAGGCCACACTGACACTGAACTGTGATGTCAAGTAGAGGGCCACAAAATATCAGTCGGTCCCCGGGGCACGAGTTTGAGACCCTGCTGTAGGCCTTTCATGTGTGTGCAGTTCTGTCTCAGAGCATTGTAACCTACAGCATGTTCTGTGTCGTAGTTTTGTCATAATAAGTGCAGGAATTTAGTAGAAATCTGTTGAAATCTGGACTAACATACTCATACATTGTGCACCATACTTCCTGTTAAGGCAGAGGTTTTAAACATGTGGCCTGGGGGCCAAATCCGGCCCTCCAAAGGGTCCAGTCTGGCCCCTGGGATGAATTTGTGAAATACAAAAATTACACTGAAGATACGAATCATTTTAGTTCATGTTCCACATACAGACCAGTTTAATCACAAGTGGGTCAAATCAGAAAAATACTATCATAATAACCTATGAATACTCACAACTCTAAATTTTTCTCTTTGTAAATGTAAACATTTTTAAGTCATTTTACTGTATTTACACAAAAACCAACTCTCATATCACAAAAACGTGAATAACCTGAACAAACATGAACATTTTGAAACGTCTGAAGTGCAAGTTTACCAACATACTGCCTGTTATTAAATGTTTTTTGTGTTTGTAAGTTATAATAAACGTGTAAATGACAAACTGAGACAATATTATTAAAATTGCACTTAGTTTTCTTCAGAAATTTCAGTTTGTTCATGTTATTCACATTGTTTTAAAGGATAGTTGGTAGATGTAAACATTTTCATCTCATAATTTTACTTTTTTTGCTCTAAAACACAGAGGAAAGTTTGGAGTTGACTTTATTTCTATATTTTTGTTATTTATTTCACTGGTCCGGCCCACGTCAGATCAAATTTGGCTTAAATTTGGCCCTTGAACTAAAAAATGAGTTTGACCCCCCTGTGTTAAGGACTCAACACACCACAAATATGACTAATAATTCACATTAAAGTCCGACTGATGGCACACGTTTGGTACCAGAGCAGAAACCATGCGTTCAGAATCTCAGCCCGTCGTGATTTAAAGCGTACAATCGCAAACGTAACCTTTCAGAGTCTCCCGGTGTCATTTGGCGGTCCTGTGCATGTGTGTGTTGCGGCATCATCCGGCGCGGGGCTCGGTTGCCGTGACACCCGTGGCCTTCTGGAACCCAGACACCCCCCGTGGAGCCCGGAGAGACGTGTCACCTTGATCACTGTGTCCCCAGGAGACTGCCGCCACCGCCACCGCCGCACAAATACATAGTCCCATTTACCCGACTGTGAGGACAACAGGCATCCCATAATACGCAAGTTTATACACCACTAATAATAATAATAATAATAATAATAATAATAATAATAATAATAATAATGATACTACTACTGCTAATAATAATAATAATAATAATAATAATGATACTACTACTACTAATACTAATGATAATAATAGTGATAGTAATTATAATAATAATAACAATAATAGTAGTAATAATGATAATGATACTACTACTGTGACTGCTACTAATGATAATAATAATAATAATAATAACAATAATAATAATAATAATAATAATAATGATACTAGTACTACTAATACTAATGATAATAATAGTAATAATAATAATAATAATAATTATAATAATAATAACAATAATAGTAGTAATAATGATAATGATACTACTACTATGACTGCTACTAATGATAATAATAATAATAATAATAATAACAATAATAATAATAATAATAATAATAATAATAATAATAATAATAATAATAATAATGATACTAGTACTACTAATACTAATGATAATAATAGTAATAATAATAATAATAATAATAATAATAATAATAACAACAATAATAATAGTAGTAATAATGATAATGATACTACTACTATGACTGCTACTACTACTACTACTACTACTACTAATAATAATAATAATAACAATAATAATGATAATGGTACTACTACTGCTAATAATAATAATAATTATAATTATAGTAAAGATAATAATGATAACAATAATGATACTACTTCCACTACTACTACTACTACTAATAATAATAATAATAATAATGATACTACTACTACTACTACTACTACGAGTGATGATGATGATGATGATGATACTAATAATGATAATGATACTACTACTACTACTACTACTAATAATAATAATAATAATAATATTAATGATGATAATAATGATAATGGTACTACTACTACTAAAAATAATAATTATAGTAATGATAATAATGATAACAATAATGATACTACTTCTACTACTAATGATGATGATGATAATGATACTACTACTAATAATAATAATTTTCTCCCTTCATTTCCTCCTCTTTCTATTACACAAATCCTCAGTCGTCGTCACATCATAAGGACGATGTTAGGAAATTATCTTGTTGACATTTAGTTGTGTTAGAATAATTTGCAGTAAACAAAAGGATGTGGTTCATTGCACACATCTGCATGTTAGTTTAACTCTTTAAACCGTGTCTAGTTTTGTTATGACTCTCCTGTTTTAATGCATGTTTTCATAGTTGCTCAGTTCTTACGTGTTGTTGAGTTTGATGTATTTTATGTTATGTTTACAGGCTCGTATAGGGAAAAACACCACACATTAGCTCCGGTTGTAATTACTCTGTGAATCTCTGCATCTGTTCATGCTGTATATTTACTCCTATAACAAAGGAAGGAAGAAAAAATAGTTTTATTTGGCTAGACTGTTCGGTTTCAGTTCAGTTTTTATATTAAAAAAAGGGGGAAAAAAAGCACTTAAGAAATCCCTCTAAATAGATTTTCCATTAAATACCAGTTGTGCTACTGAGAGTAATATGACCTTTTATGAACATCGACATGATCAATACATTAAATATAGGAAAATACCTGATTTTCACTTAACCCTCATGCCTTTTTCCAAAAAAAAAACAAACCTCTGGTCGTCCTCATGGACAAAAATGTACATGCACACGAAAACTACTGTAAAATCAATATACGTCAACATTTTTTTCTTTTTTATTTTTTTTTTTTTAAATATAAATCTCTTAAACAACTTCCTTCGTACTCAAAACTACCAAACATTCAACATTTTTAAAGATTTTAACCTTTTAAATGCCAGTTTAATCATTTGAATTCTGAGTGATTTATAATAAAAAAAGAAAAAAACACAAAAAATGGAATATTTTCCATTAAATAAATAGTCCGTGGATGAAACATTGGTGGTTATTAGAGCCTTGGATAAGTCAAAGATTTGCAACAAAACTGATTTGATTGCGTTAGTATTTTTTCTGTAATGTCAGATACTCCCTCTGGTCACCCTCGTGGACAAAAATGTACTTGCATACAAAAACCACGATAAAATCAATATATGTCAACATTTATTTTTACTATTTTTTTTTTTTTAATAAATCTCTTAAACAACTTCCCTCCTGCTCAAAACTACCAAACATTCAACAGTTTTCAGGATTTTAACCCTTTAAATGCCAGTTTAATCATTTCAATTCAGAGTGAATTATTTAAAAAAAAAAAAAAAAATTGAATATTTTCCATTAAAATAAATAGTAGGTGGATGAAACATTGGTGGTTATTAGAGCCCTGGATAGGTCAACGATTAGCAACAAATTTGATTTGATTGCATTTGTGTATTTTTCTGTAATGTCAGATACTCCCTATGGCCACCCTCGTAGACAAAAATGTACACGCACACGAAAACCACTATAAAATCAATATACATCAACATTTATTTTTGCTTTTTCAAAAAAAAAAAAAATCTCTTAAACAACTTCCCCCCTGCTCAAAACTACCAAACATTCAACAGTTTTCAAGATTTTAACCCTTTAAATGCCAGTGTAATCATTTGAATTCTGAGTGAATTATTTTTTTTTAAAAATTGAATATTTTCCATAAAATAAAAAGTCGGTGGATGAAACATTGGTGGTTATTAAAGCCTTGGATAGGTCAAAGGTTAGCAGCAAAACTGATTTGATTGCATTAGTATTTTTTCTGTAATGTCAGATACTCCATCTGGTCACCCTTGTGGACAAAAATGTACACGCACACTATAAAATCATCATAAATCAACATTTATTTTTACTTAAAAAAAAAAACAACACCTCTCTTAAATAACTTTCCCTCTGCTCAAAATTATCAAACATTCAACATTTTTTTGAATTTTAACCCTTTAAATGCCAATTTATGACAAAAAAAAAAAAAACACAAAAAATTGAATATTTTCCATAAAATAAATAGTAAGGGTTAAGAATACAAAATACAAAGCTTAATAAAAGAATAAGCATTGATAAATCACTTAAGAAAAGGTCCAAAAATTGAGGAAAAATTCATTTGGGAACAGCCATAGAAGTAGCTGTGGGTCTTTATGGGTTAAAAAGTGAACAGTAAAACAACACAATCCAGTCCAACAAGTAGTTCCGGTATAGGGCTAGCATTAGCATTAGCATTAGCATCAGCCTGTGTGTTCCCGGCGGATGGAAATGTGAACCGGCAGCTTCGAGCTTTACATGATCAAGATGATTTCACAGCCCTCAAATCAATTAGAAACCAGGAGACAATATGGACGTGGGCTGGCCAGCGGCTGCAGCCTCCCACTGGGGCAAAGCCACGTCTTCTCTTTCCAAGCACGACTTCCAAGGACGGGTGTGATGTCTGGCGAGTGGAGCGGCGGAGGGTGGAGGGTGGAGGGCAGGGGGTCGGAGCGGCGGCGGCGGTGGCGGTGGGCTCTCCGGAGCAGCCTGTGTCCCTCTTGTGACAGGTGATAAAGTTTGAAATGCCAAGCAGAGCTGTGCAGGCAGACGCAGGTGTGGAGAATCTGTCCAGGAATAGACCGACCCTCTGTTCACAAGTGTCCTGACACCACTGGGACCACACACACACACACACACACACACACACACACACACACACACACACACACACACACACACACACCGGACCACACACCATGAGACGTGTCACCTTGGGTTCTGCTTTTTAGGGGGACTGTTTGGACACTTTATACTGAAGAAGCCGTTCAGGTGTTCACTAGTCCAGGGGGGTCCAACATGTGGTCTGTGGACCAAAACCGGCCCGCCAAAGGTTCCAGTCTGGCCCTTTAGAGCAAAAATTAGACTGGAGATTTTAACAGTCAGTTCAGGTTCCACATACAGAATAATATGATGGTGAATAAAATAATAACACAATAACCTAGAAATAATGAGTCTGAATTTTGTTCTTGGTTTAATGTGGAAAAAAAATAATATTACATTATACCTGTAAATAATGACATTGGATGGATGGATGGATGGATAAAGGATGATGGATGGATGATGGATGGACCGACAGATGGATGGATGGATGACAGATGGATGGATGGATGACGGATGGATGGATGGATGACGGATGGATGGATGGATGGATGGATGGATGGATGGATGGATCGACAGATGGATGGGTGGATGACAGATGGATGGATGGATGGATGACGGATGGATGGATGGATGGATGGACGGACAGATGGATGACAAATGGATGGATGGATGGATGGATGGATGGATGGATGGATGGATGGACGGACAGATGGATGACAAATGGATGGATGGATGGATGGATGGACGGACAGATGGATGACAAATGGATGGATGGATGGACAGATGGATGACAAATGGATGGATGGACTGACGGATGGATGGATGGATGGCTAGATGGACGGACGGATGGATGGATGGATCGACAGATAGATGGATGGATGGATGGATGGATAATGGATGGATGGATGGATAATGGATGGATGGATGGATGGATGATGGATAGATGGACGGACAGACGGACGGATAGACGGATGGATGGATGGATGGACGGACGGATGGATGATGGATGGATGGATGGATGGACGGACGGATGGACAGATGGATGGATGATGAAGGATGGATGAAGGAAGGTCAAAGGTCCAGGTGACCTCATGTCTGTCCTGTTTGATAATTTTTTAATATAATTTCACTTGAACTATTTTCATCTAATTCAAAACTGTCAGAATGTTGGAAACATTTTCTGTTACTTTTTCATTTCACAGCTACAGTGAAACACATCATATAAACTATAATCTAAGACAAACACAGAAGAAAACATCACATTTAATAAGTTTCCAGCGAATTATAATTATTTAGAGCGATTATTTTCGTCATGACTAGAATAAGGTGGAAATCTCCAACTGTCACTAAAATGCATTTGAAATGTTTTTTGTTTTTGTTTTTTTCTGTTTCACATGTAAAACTTGACTGAGTTTCATATATTTAAGTCATTTTATTATATTTAAGTTCTCATATTTAAGCCAGTTATGTCCTGATGTACTGATTTAATGTTTATTTGTAGAGACACAAACCCAGAGACTGAGACACACCATTCACAAAGATCTGCAAAATGATCATTTCCAATAAATGCAGAAACACCGTCAACATACTGAAACACCTTCTCCAGTTCCATATTTCCTGTATTTGACACTCTACGCACCGATGCCACTGCCTCCCAACCGAGCAGCACGTCTGTTAGCCAGCATAAATATCCTGTTATAGTCACATTAGCACCACGTAGGCACAACCAGCACATTTCGACTTTGACTGAGAAAACCCACATGGAGCCGCCACAAATATTCTGCTCTTATTATTACTTTTTTCCCACATGTAAACGCTCCCGTCCTTATCAGGGGCAGGTCTGACTGGATTTAGGTTTTTTCAGGTCTGTATATTTGGAGAATTTTTTCAGTTTTTTTTTTTTTTTTTACCAAATTGTTATCGTCTTTGTTGTCGTCATCGTTAGCAATTTGTCCAAACATCTCAGATTGAAAATACTGGTCGGATTTGTATTTTGTATTACGTATTATAAAAATTTGGAGTTATCATAATAATAATAATAATTTTATTTGTATAGTGCTTTTCATGGAACTCAGACACTTTACATACAGCAGATAAAAACAGAAACCAAATACGTTAAAAATAGATAAAAAGCAGGTGCAGACGTGAATTAAAAATTAAACATTCAAATTAAACATTAGAAGCAGTCTTAAATAAATGACTTGTCATCATTTATGGGTTATTACATTATTATTTTTACTTACGATCACATTGAGTTGTTTGTGACCCCTGATCAAAAATGATCAATAATATCTTAAAGGGTTCATATTTCTCTAAACCCACTTTTCTCAGTCTGTGGTTTGTTTATTTATTTGCGTATTTGGACACTAATAGTTCATACAGTTTGAATCTGAACCCTCCAGGTCCAGATACATATGTGTTTTTAACGTAGAACATGAATGGACCTTTAGATGCGTCTGTTGTGTTGGAATGAGTGTTTTTCATTCCATCCACCAGAGGGCGCTGCTCTGAAATGACATACTGGGTGAATACCACAAAGAAGAGTGAAGTTTTTTGACAAGAAGAAGAAAAAAACACTGCGATTACAGAGGAGGTTTTACTAATGTTGGTATTGTGAATAGTAGTTGTCGTAAATATGTCAGTAGTTTTTCACTAACTCACACAGTCACCCGTTGAAAAGTTCCGCCATTTTTGGGAATTATTCTCTTCAAGTTTCAACACTGCCCCCTGTGGTTCCTAGTGGTACTGCAGTGTATTCTCCGTTGGGGTTCAAATCTGCTAACTATCAGAGGACGGACAGAACGCTCTGTTCGTATACATATGTGTCTTTAACGTAGAACATGAATGGACCTTTAGATACGTCTGTTGCGTTGGAATGAGTGTTTATCAATCCGTCCACCAGAGGGCGCTGTTCTGAAATACTGGCTGAATACCACGAAGAGAAATAAAGTTTTTTGACAAGAAGAAGAAACATTGCGACAACAGAGGAGGTTTTACTAATGTTGGTATTGTGAAGGGTAGTTGTCGTAAATATGTCGGTAGTTTTTCACTAACTCACACAGTCACCCTTTGAAAATTTCTGACATTTTTGGTAATTATTCTCTTCAAATCTCAACACTGCCCCCTGTGGTTCCTAGTGGTACTGCAATGTATTCTCCATTTGGGTTTGAATCCACAAACTAACAGTAAACGGACAGAACGCTCTGTTTGTATATGTCAGGGTAGAGACTGCGATCTGGTAGGATCTGCGATTCTACCAGTAGAGACTCCGATCGTAGTCTCTACCAGTAGAAACTCCGATCGTAGTCTCTACTGGTAGAAACTCCGAACCCTAACCCTAACCCTAACCCTTCTACTGGCAGGATCGGAGTTTCTACCAGTAGAGACTCTGATCAGAGTTTCTACTGGTAGAATCGCCGATCCTACCAGATCGCAGTGTCTAACCTTACATATACATATGTGTCTTTAACGTAGAACATGAATGGACCTTTAGATGTGTCTATTGCGTTGGAATGAGCGTTTATCAATCCATCCACCAGACGGCGCTGCTCTGAATTAACATACTGACTGAATACCACAAAAAAGAGTAAAGTTTTTTGACAATAAAAAGAAACATTGCAACGACAGAGGAGGTTTTACTAATGTTGGTATTGTGAAGGGTAGTTGTCGTAAATATGTCGGTAGTTTTTCACTAACTCACACAGTCACCCTTTGAAAAGTTCCACCATTTTTGGGAATTATTCTCTTCAAATCTCAACTCTTCCCCCTGTGGTTCCTAGTGGTACTGCTACGTATTCTCCATTTGGGTTTGAATCCACAAGCTCCCAGAAAACAGACAGAAATACAGATGTCATGATCGCAGAGGACGGACCGAATGCTCCGTCTTTAACATAGAACATGAACGGTCCTTTAGATGCGTCCGTTGCGTTGGAATGAGCGTTTGTCAATCTGTCCACCAGAGGGCGCTGCTCTGAATTAACATACTGGCTGAAAACCATGAAGAAGAGTGACGTTTTTTGACAAGAAGAAGATCGTCAATAGCAAACATGGCGACGACAGAGGAGGTATTGTGAAGGGTAGTTGTCGTAAATATGTTGGTAGTTTTTCACTAACTCACACAGTCGCTCTTTGATAAGTCCTGCCATTTCTGGGAATTATTCTCTTCAAATCTCAACACTGCCCCCTGTGGTTCCTAGTGGTACTGCTACGTATTCTCTGTTGGGGTTTTTCATCCACAAACTCCCAAGAAAAGGATAGAAATACGGACATAATGATCACAGAGGACGGACCGAATGCTCCAACTTTAATTTAGAAAATGAACGGTCCTTTAGATGTGTCCGATGCGTTGGAATGAGCGTTTGTCAATCCATCCACCAGAGGGCGCTGCTCGGAATTAACATACTGGCTGAATACCACAAAGAAGAGTGAAGTTTTTTGAGAAGAAGAAACATGGCGACAACAGAGGAGGTCTGACTAGTGTTGGTGTCGAAAAGGGTAGTTGTCGTAAATATGTCGGTAGTTTTTCACTAACTCACACAGTCGCTCTTTGAAAAGTTCCGCCATTTTTGGGAATTATTCTCTTCAAATCTCAACACTGCCCCCTGTGGTTCCTAGTGGTACTGCTACGTATTCTCTGTTGGGGTTCGCATTCACAAAATCCCAAGAAACAAACAGAAATACAGACGTAACGAACGCAGAGAACAAACAGAAAACTCCGTCTTTAACGTAGAACATGAACGGGCCTTCACGTTAATCCACCGGTTCCGGACTCCCATCCCGACTGTTCGCGTAAACGTCCTGACTGTGGACTGGGCTGAATCGGCTGTAATGTGCCGATATCCCTGTAATTTGGGACAGCTGTTGTTCTTATCGCGGCTCGTTTTACCGTTTCCTCTGATGTTTTACTCTTCTCACATTAGCCTCCTGACCACCGTCTCTGTGTGTGCGACAGGAGCTTCAAGATGTTTTCAAATCTCCGCTGCTAATGTCTTGCTGAGGGTGGCCATCTGTTTTTGCATCTCCCACCGAAGCTGTGCCGGGGACGGGCTCCTGGCTCCTGCCATCACTCAGCTTCTGTTGGGGGTAATAATGTGTGCTGGTTTTTCGGGAGCCCAACTGGTGTCCATGAGTTTGTCCTTTACCGCCACTCATCCTTGTCCCAGTCACGCCACAGCGAGGGCAGAGAGCCACGCCGTGATGGAGTGGACTTCTGGGGCCTGCTTTCATCGCACAGAGAGGATTGTGGGTATCCAAAGTGGAGGCGCAGTCTCTCTTCAGCACGGATGGCAAACGCATTTGAGTTCAGGTTCCACATTCAGCCCAGTATGATCTGCAGGGGGTCGGACCGGTCCAGTAAGAACAGAATAACCGAGAAATAAGGATGATTCTCTTTGTTTTAGTGCAAAAACATAACATTAAATTCTGAAAATATTTACATTTACAAACTGTCCACACAAAAACGATGTGAAAAAGCTGAAAAAACTGAACTTTCCTAAGAAGAATAAGGGCAATTTTAACAAAATTAGTCCTTCAGCTTTTCACATTTATACAAGTTGTGATAAAAATAGTTAAGTCTTTTTACAGTAATTCTGAAAATATTTACATTTACAAACTGTCCAAACAAAAATGACGTGAATAAGCTGAAAAAAATGAACTTTCCAAGACAAATTAGGGCAGTTTTAACAATATTAGTTTTCAACTTTTCTCATTTATACATGTTCATTATGGATTGGAAATTGTGATGAAAATAGTTCTGTATTTTGACATTTAAGGTTCATTTCATTACGACTCATTTGAGTTCAGGTTCCACATTCAGCCCAGTATGATCTGCAGGGGGTCGGACCGGTCCAGTAAGAACAGAATAACCGAGAAATAAGGATGATTCTCTTTGTTTTAGTGCAAAAACATAACATTAAATTCTGAAAATATTTACATTTACAAACTGTCCACACAAAAACGATGTGAAAAAGCTGAAAAAACTGAACTTTCCTAAGAAGAATAAGGGCAATTTTAACAAAATTAGTCCTTCAGCTTTTCACATTTATACAAGTTGTGATAAAAACAGTTGGGTTTTTACAGTAATTCTGAAAATATTTACATTTACAAACTGTCCAAACAAAAACGATGTGAATAACCTGAAAAAAATGAACTTTCCAAGACAAATTAGGGCAGTTTTAACAATATTAGTTTTCAACTTTTCTCATTTATACATGTTCGTTATGGATTGGAAATTGTGATGAAAATAGTTCTGTGTTTTGACATTTAAGGTTCATTTCATTACGACTCGTTTGCATTCAGGTTCCACATTCAGCCCAGTATGATCTGCAGGGGGTCGGACCGGTCCAATAAGAACAGAATAACCGAGAAATAAGGATGATTCTCTTTGTTTTAGTGCAAAAACATAACATTAAATTCAGAAAATATTTACATTTACAAACTGTCCACACAAAAACGATGTGAAAAGTATTGGGACACGTTGAATTCAATTCTCCCATTAAACTTTAAGGAAGTAGTGATGTTTATAAACCTATATGGACAAAAGTATTGGGACACATCATGTCTACAGCTGTAAGATTTACATATAAACATCAATATTTAATTGAATTCAACATGTTTTAGTGCAAAAACATAACATTAAATTCTGAAAATATTTACATTTACAAACTATCCACACAAAAACGATGTAAATAACCTGAAAAAAATGAACTTTCCTAAGAAGAATAAGGGCAATTTTAACAAAATTAGTCCTTCAGCTTTTCACATTTATACAAGTTGGGTTAAAAATAGTTGTGTGTTTTTACATTTAAGGTTCATTTCATTGCAACTCATTTGAGTTCAGGTTCCACATTCAGCCCAGTATGATCTGCAGTGGGTCGGACCAGTCCAGTAAGAACAGAATAACCGAGAAATAATGACAACTACAAATGTTTCTTTTTGTTTTAGTGCAAAAAAAAACCCCAAAACATTAATTTCTGAAAATATTTACATTTACAAACTATCCACACAAAGTATTGGGACACGTTGAATTCAATTCTCCCATTAAACTTTAAGGAAATATTGATGTTTTTATACTATGTGGACAAAAGTATTGGGACAGATCATGTCTACAGCTGTAAGATTTACATATAAACATCAATATTTCCTTCAGTTCAGCATGTCCCAATGCTTCTGTCCATATAGGGTATGTTTAATGTGTAAAATAGCGTGTATAGAACACAGTGGGGCTCATTTTATGACCTACACTATATGGACAAAAATACTGGGACACGTCATGCCTACAGCTGTAGGATATAGACAAAAACATCAATATTTCCTTAAATTCAACATGTCCCAATACTTTTGTCCATGTAGTGTATGTTTAATGAGTAAAATAGTGTTTATATAACATAATGGGACTCATTCTATGACCTACACTATATGGACAAAAGTATTGGGACACGTTGAATTCAATTCTCTCATTAAATTTTAAGGAAATATTGATGTTTTTATACTATGTGGACAAAAGTATTGGGACACATCATGTCTACAGCTGTAAAATGTGCTGTTCATGAGGATTTCAGATAAAAACGGCAAAATTTCAGTAACTGACACAGGATCTATAGGGAAAAAAATCCAACTCACAGAGAAATATTTGCTAAAGAAAGGTGTGAATAATGATGTAAACAAGTCTAAAGGCTCTGTGGAATATCAGGCAGGAGACGAGCGAATACAGGAGGAAGAGAAAGCCAATAGATGTGACTTTTAATCTTCACTTTTTATAGTTTTATTAACTGTCATGAGTCTAATACAGTAGCGGCTATTAGAAATATTATGACGTCTGTAAAACCCTACAGCTACGCTTTTTATATCAGACTTCATTCGGTTTTTTTTATCAGTCCAGTTATTTGTTTTGCCCCTAAATTCTGTTTTTGCCCGAACCAGTCCGAGCCCAAAGAAGAAGTAGTTTGGGCATCAATCAAAGCCGTCATTGGAGCAAAGTCACCACTTCCTCTCGGGCCCGGCTTCTGCAAATGTGCTGATTTTGACACTAGGCCATTAGAAGGGGTGACTGGAGCCATAGATCAGGGTAATCGTGGCATTAGGCGGCAAATTGGAGCTAAAATAACCAGATGCAGGGGCAGATATCCACGTCCCACTCCGGCGACGCTTTATCCCAAGTTCAAGGAGAGTTCAAGCATAGAGACGATACTGTAACCCCGGACCCGGACACACTCCTCCAGAAATTATCTTCACAAATATACGATTTCCGAAGGGTGTAATTGTCTTCACGCTTATGGTCATTCATGCCTCATTTCATTTTCCATAAGTCTATATTTTCCTTGGCCTATTACAAGGGTATGTTGCACCTAAGGCTGCGACACGATTCGGCCCTCGCCTTTTTTTTTTTTTTTCTTTTCTTTCTTTTCCTGCGCTTTTCTCTGCAAACTCCTGTCACTATGGATTGGAAGGAATGGTGGTCATGTAAACTTTTATGGCGGCAATAAAGAGCGGCGACAACGCACGCCGCCGTCTCCCAGCTGCCCCTGCATTTCCCATCAGCCCCCAGCCCTAACACAGAGAAACATGGGACATGACATTGGCCATTAGGACGCCGTTGTCCAATGATTTCCACCGCGCTCATCAATCTTCACTATCTGCTGGGGTTCTTTTTTTTTTTTTTTTTTTTAAACGTGACCTCTGACAGGAAGTGATTGTAACATGTATTACAGCGTGTTACTGTCACGGTAGGGCCTCAGTCACTACATAATGATGTGTGTGTTGGTTAGAACAGAACTTAGATACTCACACTATATGGACAAAAGTATGTGGACACGTTGAGTTAAGGTGTTTTTTTTCCTTCACATCTCAATTAAAAAGAAAAATTTCCCAGTAAACTTTAAGGAAATATTGATGTTTAGAAAGTATATGGACAAAAGTATTGGGACACATTGAGATAAAAACATTGATATTTCCTTGAATTCAACGTGTCCCAATACTTTTGTCCTTATAGTGTATGTTTAATGTGTATAATAGTGTTGATGTAACAAATTCTCCAAATTCTGGGGTTCATTCTATGACTTACACTATATGGACAAAAGTATTGGGACACATCATGTCTACAGCTGTAAGATGTCCGTTCATGAGGATTTGAGATAAGAAAAATAAAAAATTTAAAAAATTTAAAAAATCAATATTTTCTTGGATTGAACGTGTCCAAATACTTTTGTCCATATAGTGTGCTCTGACTGTAAATAATTTTCTACCACAACTAATCATCTACTTTCTTCGCATCTCACTGAGGAAGAAAAATCTTCCAAAAAATTTCAAGGAAATATCACAATTTATAAACTATATGGACAAAAGTATTGGGACGTATTGAGATAAAAACAATATTTCCTTGAATTCAGCGTGTCCGAATACTTTTGTCCATATAGTGTATGTTTAATGCATATAATAGCGTTGATGTAATAAATTCTCCATATTCTGGGGCTCATTCTATGACCTACACTATATGGACAAAAGTATCAGGACACATTATGTGTCATGCTGTAAGATGTCCTGTTCATGAGGATTTGAGATAAGAAAAAAAAAAAAAAATCAAACAATTTTTTCTTGAATTAAACGTGTCCAAATACTTTCGTCTGTATGGTGTGCTCTGACTGTAAATAATTTTCTACCACAACTAATCATCTACTTTCTTCACATCTCAGGAAGAAAAATCTTCCAAAAAATTTCAAGGAAATATCACAATTTATCAACTATATAGACAAAAATATTGGGACGTATTGAGATAAAAACATTGATATTTCCTTGAATTCAACGTGTCCGAATACTTTTGTCCATATAGTGTATGTTTAATATGTAAAATAGTGTTGATGTAACAAATTCTGGGGTTCATTCTGTGACTTACACTATATGGACAAAAGTATCAGGACACATCATGTCTACAGCTGTAAGACGTCCTGTTCATGAGGATTTGAGAAAAAAAAACAATCAATATTTTCTTGAATTCAATGTGTCCGAATACTTTTGTCCATATAGTGTGCTCTGACTGTAAATAATTTTCTACCACAACTAGTCATCTACTTTCTTCACATCTCACTGAGGAAGAAAAATCTTCCAAAAAATTTCAAGGAAATATCACAATTTATAAACTATATGGACAAAAGTATTGGGACACATCATGCGTATAGCTATAAGCTATAGATATAAACATCAATATGTCCTTGAATTCAACATGTCCAAATACTTTTGTCCATATTTGTTTAATGTGTAAAATAGTGTTTATATAACACAATGGCAGTCATTCTATGACCTACACTATATGGACAAAAGTATTGGGACACGTTGAATTCAGTTCTCCCATTAAAATTTAAGGAAATAATGATGTTTATAAACTATATAGACAAAAGTATCGGGACACGTCATATCCACAGCTGTAAGATACAGATATAAACATCAATATTTCCTTGAATTCAACATGTCCCAAGACTTTTGTCCATATAGTTTATGTTTAATGTGTAAAATCGTGTTTTTATAACATAATGGGACTCATTCTATGACCTACACTATATGGACAAAAGTATTGGGACATGTTGAATTCAATTCTCCCATTGAATTCATGAAGAAAGTAGATGGTTAGTTGTAGTAGAAAATTATTATTTTGGAAGCCAAGGCAACAATTTTAACCAAAATAACCAATGCTATGGTATTTATCTCAACATAAAACTATATTATAACATTAGTCATTATTGTCCTTTTAAATGTAGTGGCTGATGTGGATGTTTTTAATTGTGTATCAAGGTGATTCCATAAATTAACTCCAATTACAGAAATGCATTTGACTGTTGTAACTAAACACATTTCCCTGTTTGGTGTTTTGATGAACATACAAATCCATGGGGGTCAAATGTGTTGAAATCTGTGAACGTATGTTTCACATCATCTCCATCAAACCATCCACTGAACCCTGACGTCCTGTTGACATCCTGGAATAAACCACCTCCATCAGGGTTTTCCTTTAATTTGTCACCCAGTCTAATTATCATTAATCTAGTATTAAACCCCATGAAATGTACAGAATTTACAAAAAAAAAAAAAAACATTAATTGATTGTTGTTGTATTACTTTTAAACATGGCACAATTATTGTTCTCCACATTAACGGTCTAACACGACAAGCTGCTGAATTACTTTTTTCTTTTTTTCATATATACATATTTTATTCAAGAAGGGAAAAACAATATATGGTGCATTTTAGGTACAGTGTCTTGAATTGTTTTTCTTAGTTTTTTTAGTTTAACCAACATACATAAAACTGAACATGAAACAAAAAAAACAAAAAAAACAAAACAACCCCCCCCCCCCCCCCAAAAAAAAAAAAAAGTGGGGGGGGCACACAATAATATAAATCATGATATGGGCAAATTTCACGTGCTGTTTCTAGTATTAAATACATTGAAATGTACAGAATTTATTTATCCTCGATGCCATTTCACAAAAAAAGACCATTAATTTATTGTTCTTTTCTTTCTTTTAAACATGACACATAATTATTGTTCTCCACATTAACTAACACTAAAAGCTGCTGATATACTTCTTTCTTTTTTCTTTCTTTTTCTTTCTTTTTAAAATTTTATTCAAGAAAGGAAAACCAATATATGGTGCATTTTAGATACAGTGTCTTGAATAGTTTTTCTTAGTTTAACCAACATACATACAAACTACCACTAAACATGAAACGAATAACAAAAACACCCCAAAAAAACACAATAATATAAATCACGATATGGGTAAATTAAACCAGGGACACATTCACGGGTGGTTTCTTGTATTAAATCCAATGAAATGTACAGAATTTATTGATCCTCGATGCCATTTCACAAAAAAAACCCATTAATTTATTGTTCTTTTCTTTCTTTTAAACATGACACATAATTATTGTCCTCCACATTAACTGTCTAACACTGAAAGCTGTTGATTTACTTCTTTCTTTTTTCTTTCTTTTTCTTTCTTTTTTAAATTTTATTCAAGAAAGGAAAACCAATATATGGTGCATTTTAGATACAGTGTCTTGAATAGTTTTTCTTAGTTTAACCAACATACATACAAACTACCACTAAACATGAAACGAATAACAAAAACACCCCCAAAAAACACAATAATATAAATCATGATATGGGTAAATTAAACCAGGGACACATTCACGGGTGGTTTCTTGTATTAAATCCAATGAAATATACAGAATTTATTGATCCTCGATGCCATTTCACAAAAAAAAAAAAAAAAACATTAATTAATTGTTGTTTTATTTCTTTTAAACGTGGCACATAATTATTGTCCTCCACATTAACTGTCTAACACTACAAGCTGCTGAATTCCTTTTAAGACAATCGCAGAGAATCCTCCTTTCAATTGCATCACTTCATTAGCTCCTACAATGGGACAATGAGTCCAATTACCCACAATCCCCATCCGGCTCTCTGAGGCTCCATCTCTGACCGTCTGCAGGGGCTGGCTCGGTGCCAGGGTGCATTCAGCGTGCTCTGATTTGCCGTAATTATCTAAAATGTTCATTATTTTGCAATTTATTCAGACGGTGTGACAGCATTTAAGTTTTGCCCAGTTTTCTCAAATTCAGACGAGGCCGGAGGCACGACGGCTAAATGAAGCCTCTCACACATCGCCTAATATGGAAATTTGGCTGCAATTAAAGATGATGTTGAGAGGATGTTTGAAGGAAAAGGGATATTATTTTTTATTATCATGCAAATGTGTGTGTGTGTGTGTTTACATGTGGAATAATTTGAGTGAAAAAGTGGAAAAAAAAATAGTGTTTCCTGTTCTGTCAAAACAGAACAACGGTGTAATGGTGTCATCAGCGGATTTGACAAAGCTTTTTACATGGGGGGGGGGGGGGGGGGGGGGGGGGTGTGGAGGAGGTTGAAGGGGTCGGGAGGAGGGGTGATGGGAGGGGGGGTGGGATGGGGGTCCGTGGCTTTAGGCAATGACTAAAACACGATCAACCTTCTCCCCATCTCCTCATACTGCCGTGGCCCACAGCCCCCCGCTAATTAAAGTGATACAACATCTCACAGGCCAGTGCACACATCTAATGGGCTGGGTGAGGGTCTGCTGCCCCATATACTCACACTGTAGAGCCCCCACCACACACACACACACACACACACACACAGATCATGAACCCAGCTCCGTCCTGACCTCCAACAGGCCTCGTCATGTCTTCAACGCTACAGAACGACCTAACAGGACCCTCAGCAGTCGCACAAACGTCAGTGAGACCAGTACAAACTGAACGATGGGACGGGGAAAGCGCTTCGAAAACACAGGATTTTACACTTATTTTAATACTTTAACCCTATAACGCCGAACGTATCATATTTGATACATCAGTTTTGAAGCCCTCTGCATGATAGTGATGTCCCGATCTGGATTTTTTTGCTTCTGATCCAATTTTTTTTAGGATTAATTTTGCCGATACTGACCTGATACCGATCCGATACAGACTTTTTACCGTAGAATTTCGATTTAAATTTGGAGTCATTATTTATAGGTTATTATTAGAGCCTGACCGATATGGGATTTTTGGGGCCGATGCCGATACCGATATTGGGGGCTAAAAAAAGCTGATATCCGATATTGGCCGATAAACAATATATTGGCCGATATATGAAATAAGAACACTGATCTACGGAGGATATAATAATCTTATATTAGATAATTGTGGACAGGTGGATAAACAGTTGCATTAATCTTTGTTTATCTCACAAATATAATTTACACAACTTTCAAATGCAAACTATGCAATCACAAAAATAATTTGAGCAAAAAATATGACTGAGCACACAATTCTGTTTTCACTCACACATTTGGACGTGTCTGCCTCACGGCACTACAACTTCTTATGTGGACTAAGGACTAAACTGAGCATGTGCAGAGTGAATTAGGTGAGTTCAAAGTTGTTCCTGATTGGAGCAATAGCAAGAGTTACAACTGTCCCCAGTCTCCCCTACACTATTAACACCCAGGCCTGTCTGCAGAATGAAACTGTGAGGGGGACAGGAAGTGCACGGACATGGGTGTGTGTGTGTGTGGGGGGGGGATACATTATGAGATGGGGGGGGGGGGGGGGGGGGGGTTGTGGTCCATTCTTGTCAGACTGCAGTAGCTGTCCGTGATTTTCGCCGGGGTGGGGGTCGGAGCGGGGGGGAATAAGCAGTCCATCCTTGTCAGAGTGCGCAAGCGGGGGGGTGTGGCTCCGTGATTGTGTGTGTGGGGGGTGATAGTGTCATTGTCAGAGCAGGAGTGAAAGTGAAACTAAGTCGCTTTAAAGTTCCTCTTATTCTCCGGGCAGCGCACACACACGCACACACACACACACACACACACACACACACACACACAGGAGCAGCGAGCCACAGAATCTCCACGCAGCAAAAAAAAGCTAATATATCGGCTACATATTGGCCGATAATGATTAATTGGTGACATGCTATAATCAGCCCGATTAATCAGTCGGCCTCTAGTTATTATGCTATTGTTACGTCCACCAGGTGGTATTGTGATCACTTTGCTTTGTGTGTTTGTTTGTTTGCGTTTTTGTTTGTTTGTTTGTTAGCAACTTTATGGGAAAACTATTCCACCCATCTTTACCAAATCTTCCCCACAGATAGGCCTAGGCCCTGGGACCAACCCATTACATTTTAGTCCCAGTAGGCCAAAGTTCAAGGTCACAGCAAGGTCACAACATCTACAATTTTCCATCTGTCATCATTGAGCAATTTTCCAAAATTCATAAAAAATTCAAAACAACTCCGATTAGCCTCCAATTTAATCCACCCGTAGCTTAGAACAATATCTTGTATCTGGCATAAAATTGTCCACATCCACTGTGGAATGTGGACTCTGTGGACATTTACATTTAACACTGAAAATCCTATTTATGGCACATTTTTCATCATAACTCAACAAATATTGATTGGAATTGAATCTAATTTGACATACACATGACTGGTACCAAGCTTCAACTTTTTCTGCTGTATGGAACAACCTGGAAACTGTTGAATTTAAAAAGAAATAATTGATCCACACATGCACACCGTTCAGGGTTTCATTTTGTTTGTTAGCTCGTCATCCTCGTTAGCAAGTTCTTCAAACATCTTCTCATTCATTTCAAATTTTATACGACGCTTTCTTGGGACGATGTCTACAAAGTTTGTTCACAGTTTTCAGAAATTTTGATTTTTAAAAATTTTTTGATAAATTTCATCAATATTAAGAATGTGCCTTTACTTATGCTGGTCCATATTTCGATAGTTTATAGCATGCAAATGGTTACAGATATCAATATAGTTCCTGTTGATCACTGATAGGAAGTCATATATGGACTTTCATTTGGATCCATGACCTTTGACCTTGAGTGACCTTGAAGGGTCAAACTCAAGGTCACCAATGTCAACATTTAAACAATCTTCTTCTTTGGAACTACTGGTCGGATTCATTTCAAATTTTAGATGAAGCTTCATTGGGACAATTTTTGACGAATTTTTGAAGAATTTAAAATTTTCCTTTTTCCATATTTTGATGGTTTATAACATGTACATGGTTACAAATATCAATATAGTTACTACTGATCACTGATAGAAGTCATATATGGACTTGGATTGAACTAGTTGAGTTTAAAAGAAACATGGTGTGGTATGTGTGGACACACCAGGAAACGGAATCATTTTTAATTTAGTCCAGGATAGAAGGGTAATATATTATAATAATAATGAATATATCTGTAAATCAACATGAAATTTACGTTTGTCATCATGTTTATGGAATAACTTCTCATGTCATCTCACGATAATAAATAAACAAATCATTGCATTTGTGATTGAATAGAAAAACCAACATTACGCACTTTTGTTTTTTCGACATTTAGTAAATATCGGCAAAGTTTTGTGCAGATGTCCAATGGAAAAGTGACTAGTGACTCCATTCAAGTATAATAAAAAGTAGCAGGACAGACATTATCAATTCAACAAAAAAGAGAAAAAAAAAGGATATATATATACAGGGTTATTCAAAAAGAATGAACTGATTTCATGGCGCGTTACTTCAGTTCTCGAGCATCGTCAAGGAATGAGCCAGTGACAATTTGAAAGAAGAGTTTTCTAAGTTTTGAATGGCTGCCTCGATGATCATAAACATCGAATAACAACAGCGATCAACTCAGTGGATCGTAATACGCTGATACGCGTCTGGGAGGAATTTTCTTATCACATTGATGTTGTCCGTGCTGCAGGTGGTGGACACATTGAACACGTGTAAGACAGGAAATAAAAGTGGATCGTGAGTAGAATACTTGTGACTTGGCTGGACTTTTCTACTGCTTTTCCTTATTAAAATATTGCGTAGTGAAATCGGTTCATTCTTTTTGAATAACCCTGTATATATAAAGCTCTAAAGATGTAAACATACATATATAATTCTGAATAAATATACATATTAAAACATTTTTCAGACACAATTAGAACAGCAATTTATACAATATGCACTAGACCACAGGTGTCAAACATGCGGCCCGGGGGCCAAAACCGGCCCGCCAAAGGTTCCAATCTGGCCCGCAAGATGAATTTGCAAAGTGCAAAATGCAAAAATTGCCCCTGAAGATATGAACAGTCAAGGACGTCAAACTCAAACATAACAGCATAATAACCTAGAAATAATGACTCCAAATTTTCTTCTTGGTTTAATGTGAGAAAAATAATATGACATCATGCCTATATAAATAATGGCAACACAGATTTTTTCTCTTTGATTTATTGCAAAGAACATTAAATTCTGATATCCTTTAACAATAAAATGTCAATAACCTGAACAAATATGAACAACCTGGAATATCTAAAGAAAAATAAGTGCACTTTTCACAGTATTCTGCCTGTTTTGTGTCTTGGTAGATCTGATCTGTAATGCACATGTAGAAACCATAAGTTGAGGTAGAATACTGATAAAATTGCAGTTATTTTTCTTCAGAAAGTTCAGTTTTTTTTCCAGTTATTTACATTTTTTTTGTTTTGGATAGAAATAGTTTCATCATTTAATGTACTTTTTGCACTAAAAAATTTGGAGTTGTCATTATTTATAGGTTATTAGGCTATTATTTTACTGGTCCGGCCCACTGGAGATGAAATTGGGCTGAATGTGGCCCCCGAAAGAAAATGAGTTTGACACCCCTGCACTAGACAATATAATATAAAATGATAATTAAAGAAATATACATAAATAAGCAAAAATATTGTTAAAAATGATGTGGTCATAATAAGGAATTAAACAGTATAAGAACAAAACTAGCAGAAGGAAGACCAAATAAAATCAAAGTGAAGTCTTATCACTGAAGATTACATGTCTGAAAAACCTGTTTCACTGGGACTGCAGATCTTTTTAATATTAATAATAATAGTAATAGATAAAATACTGAAAAAGAACAACAGAGAAAAGAGTCACAATGGAATAAATTAGGACTTTTCCCCCAAGAAAAAAGTGACAAATTCAGCCGGACACTTCAGTGTAATCCATGTCTCAGAGGGTTTTTAAAAACAAATGTTAGTGTTATTCAGAATTCACTGTCATATTTAAAAGCACAGACAAGTGTGAGAACAGAACTACCAGAAGAAAGACAACAGAAAAAAGTAAATGAAGTATTATCTTTGACTTTTGATATAAACAGGCAGGTTTATAAGTAAAATACTGGAGGAAAGAGAAAGACAAGTAAAAAAAAAAAAAAAACAAACAGATTCATGTAATATCCTTGTAAATCACCTAAAATACCTCAAACAGATGCAGAAAAAGTAAATGATTGAGTTGCAAGACATAAACCAGTGTTGTATTTTGTTCTTATTTAAAGTTTTCACTTAAATAATCGGGGTCATATCGAAAAAACACACCAGACAAAAACAGCTAAATGATGAAAAAAGACAAAAAAGGAAGTCTCAAATGACTAAATCAAGAGTTTTCCCTTAAAAAAAAAAAAAAAAAAAAAAAAAAAAAAAAATATATATATATATATATATATATATATATATATATATATATATATATATATATATATATATATATGAAGAGAAAAGTAAAAGCCAATACATGAGGAAAACAAAGAAAAAAATGAATGGAGAGATAATCAAGATTTAAGATTTAAGGGCAGGACAAAGAAAGACAATATAAAAAGACAGAAGGAGAAAACAAAGAGGGAATGTAAAACAGCAGGACAGACAAAGATTAAAAATAAATAGCACGAGATTGGAGAGAGAGAGAGGAAGGAAAAAAAAAAAAACGACCGGGCCTCTTAAAAGAAAAACAAGAGCCAAGAAAGACAGAAACACAAACACGAAGACAAAGAAAGACGAAGAAATGAAAGACAAACAGATACAATGAAAGAGAGACGCAGAGAAAACAAAGAGGAGGCGAAGCAAACACTCATGGAGCAGCCTGTGTTTGGTCATTTGGAAACTCTGCTCCTTCTTGGATGATGTTCGCTTGAACTCGGCATGTGTGTGTATGTGTGTGTGTGTGTGTGTGTAAATGTGTGTGAGTCCGTGCACGCGCCAAAACACACACACACACACATTTGCGTTGGCCGCCACGCCTCGAGCCTCGCCTGCCAACATCAAAAATGAAGTGGTCAGCGGACAGCTTGGCTTGTCACAGGAAGCAGTAGGCAGCCACGCCACATGTAGCTCAGAGGACAGGCCAAGGAGGGGCGGGCTGAGGGGGGGGGGGGGGGTAGGGAGTAGGGGGTGGGCGGGGCCGAGCGTCTTCCAGCACCCCCTAACCTGATCTCATCACGCCACATCTGTTGAGCTGTGAAGCGGCGACGTGCAGGTGCAGGTGCAGGTGCAGGTGCTGGCGGGTCGGTGTCGTCATCCATGTTTGATGAGCGTTACAGGTTTTCGGTGTAAGACTTGGATTTGACACGGGATGAAGTCGTATCCTCCCCCTCTGCATTAATAATGAACACACACACACAAACACACACTCTTTGACTTTGCTAACTTTCCTGCCCTCTCACTACATACAAACCAAACCCTTTTCAGTCCATCTCTGTACAGTTTGTTACCTCCGCCAAGGAGGTGATGTTTATGCCAGGGTTTGTTTGTTTGTTTGTTTGTCTGTCCGTTAGTGTGCAACATAACTCAAAAAGTTAAGGACAGATTTTGATGAAATTTTCAGGGTTTGTTGGAAATGGGATAAGGAAGAAATGATTAACTTTTGGGGGTGATCCGGAAGAAATCCTGGATTCTGGATCACTTTGAAATTTTCGTTAACATTGTGGTAAATGGGGCCAAAATTTTCGTTTCTCAATATCTCGCTTAATTATTGACCAAAACTCATGAAATTTAACTCAGGAATTGACAATGGGGTCCTCTATCACATTTCAAAGGCTGATCCGGATCTGATCCAGAGGGCGGATTTTATCTTAATTTATATAAAAAATGGGGGTGCCCTTACTTTTTGGCCTACTGTGCCTTTAATATTAAAGGTAGAAATTTCTGACAAGCGCCATCGTGTAGCTCAGTCAGTTCCGCATCGGGAGTATTTTCGTGAATAACTACTGAACTAATAAGGATATAATTATGAATCCAGTTGCTAATGGTATGTTTTCATGGTCGAGGAATCTTAAAATATAGGTAAAATAAATATGGGACTAATATTTATGGTGGAAATCACAATATGGGGGAATTGTGCAAATCTCATGCAATTTGACTCAGGGATTTACAATGGGGTGTTCTATCAAATGGCAAAGACTGATCCGGATCTTTCAAAAACTTATGGACAGATTTGGATGAAAATTTCAGGAAATATTGATACTGGCACAAGGAACAAATGATTAAATTTTGGTGGTGATCGGGGGGGGGGGGGGGGGGGGGGCACTGATCTGCCTTGGCGGAGGTCTGCGCTCTCAGAGTGCTTTTCTAGTTAAAAATACAACCCGTTAACTCGGTACTTTCCAGCCTTTTTAGTCTCATGACCCCATTTTAACCCTTTCATGCACGAATTATGAGAACCTTAGTCAAGATTTTTTTCTTCAGTGTTTAGCCATGAAAAACAATGCAATTGAGTTTTTTTTTCCTATGGAGTTACAAAAATATCCATGCATTTAATTTTTGAAGTGAAGAAACGTGTTTAAAACCCAATATCAGAAAGTGATATGAAAACAATGAAATAAAAACATTTTTAATGCTGCTAATCTGATGTCTTCTCACATTTTAACATATTCTAATGCTAGTAATTACTCACTTCATGGAGATAATATGCAAAAAAAAAACTTCTTGTCTAACAAATAACAATTGATTTACACCCAAACATGTTAGTGCAGATCAGGTTTATCAAGAACAGCAAAGTTACAGTAATGATCTGAATTACAGTGTATGGGATGGTGCATAAGTGTCCACTGTGTTGGCTGATATGGAACTAAAACAACAAAACCCATGAATATACAAGAGAACAGCTGGAGAAGAACTGTCCACTGGAGTGGACAGTGCATGAAAGGGTTAACATCACAAATTTCTGTCGACCCCAGACCAAGGTTATTATCACTAACGAAATGACGAAAACTAGAATTGAAAAAAAACATTTTCATTAACTGAAATGAATAAAAACTATAATTAAAAGGGATGTTCGAACATAAGACGATTCAAAAACACTTAGAAGAACAGGTTTTTCACAAGATATAGGGAAGAGGGTTAGTAATTGTCACCATAGTTTCACTGTTGTTTATGTCTAGATTTCCTTCCTTGAGTTAGTTTTTATTTGTTTGTTTATTCACCAGCACAACTAAGAAAGGCACTGGTAAAAGATTATATGTGTATTTGTATTTGTGTATATATATGTCGAGGCCCAAAACGGAATCTGGCCCGATTCAGAATCGGGCCGGCCCAGAATGGATTTCTATTCTAGGCCGGCCTAGAATGGAATCCTGCTGCTATAATGTTATTTTTATACCATGTTTAATGCAAATGATCCATAATTCCATAATTTGTCATAATTTTACATTTTCAGTCTCACATACCTTAAGTAACTATTGTCAATTTCAGTCGATTTCACTGTACCATATATTGGTGGGGAGTACCTCTAGGTTCTATTTGTAAATAAAGTGTATTATAGTTTACAATTAAAATGTTGTTTGTTTCATTTTTTTTTCACATATTTGCAAATTCCATGTATTGATTTTTGTACTAATTTAGATCATTTGCATTAAACATGGTATAAAAATAACATTATAGCAGCAGGATTCCATTCTAGGCCGGCCTAGAATAGAATTCCATTCTGGGCCGGCCCGATTCTGAATCGGGCCAGATTCCGTTTTGGGCCTCGACATATATACAGGGTGGGGAAGCCAAATGTACAATATTTTGAGGCAGGGACTGAAAGACAGTGTATGACCAATTAGTTTATTGAAAGTCATGAGAATTTATTTGCCACAAGAAAATGTCCATAATAGAAAATGTTTTTCTTCTATGTGTCCTCCTTCTTTCTCAATAACTGCCTTCACACGCTTCCTGAAACTTGCGCAAGTGTTCCTCAAATATTGGGGTGACAACTTCTCCCATTCTTCTTTAATAGTATCTTCCAGACTTTCTGGTAATAGTTTTGCTCATAGTCATTCTCTTCTTTCCATTATAAACAGTCTTTATGGACACTCCAACTATTTGTGAAATCTCCTTTGGTGTGACGAGTGCATTCAGCAAATCACACACTCTTTGACGTTTGCTTTCCTGATTACTCATATGGGCAAAAGTTTCTGAAAAGGTATGGATAATAGTGTTAGGTATGATTATGACATCAATATATGTTTGGTTTCAAAACAGTTGACGTAGTGCCTGCTGAGAAAAAACAACTAAATGTTCATTGTAAATTTTGCTTCCCCACCCTGTATGTATTTCCTTCCTTGAGTTAGTTATTATTTGTTGTAATCATCCAAATTACGTCCAAAAATAACGAAGCGAGACTCTCGGTTTAAAAATACGCATTCATTTACTGCGTGCGGCAACTTGAAAAACACATACAACTTTCACATCTCATGGCATACATACATCTACTTCCGGGAAAATTTTCCTATGCTTCTTGGGTAATGCTAAGCCTCATGGGAAACGTAGTTATCTTAATCTTAGCATTCACTGTGGCTTATTTTAGCTCAACTTTTAACACAAATCACAAATAAAGTATACTGTGTATTTTTACTGTGAAATAAATTAACATGAAATTGCATATGCATCATGAAATTATAATAAATCCAAACACAAATTACTTGTACTTTATCTTTACCCAAATAAAGTCACAACATTGTTTGTTTATTTATTCGCTAGCACAACTAAGAAAGGCACTGGTAAAAGATTATATGTGTATTTGTATGTGCGTATATGTATAAACGTATATATGTGTATATGGATGAATGAGTGTGTGTATGTGTGTTTGTGTGTGTGTGAATAGATATATAAATACAGAAGAGTAATGTAAAAGGAAGAGGAACATATATTATTAATAATATTGTAGGGAGAGGGGGTGGGATTAAATAAGTTCTACTTCTTCCCACCCCTTTTCAGGTAAATGTAAATGGAATTATTGTGCTTTTCTTCTGACTAAGATTGTTATGATTCTTGATATTTGTATTATTATGTATGTTTCACAAGTGCATATATGTTAAATTTCATCGCATGTTTGGAATAAATCACTAAATCAAATCAAATCAAAAGAAAAAAATAACTGAAACTGTATTGTGTGCTTACAAAACTAACTAAAACCTATGAAAACTAGAAAAGCACTCGGAGAGCGCAGACCTCCGCCAAGGCAGACCAGTGCCCCCCCACCCCACCCCCCCGATCACCACCAAAATCATGTGATCTCCAGATTCGGTAACGTTCCCTGGCCCCCTAGATCACCAGATTTGTCCATTTGTGATTTTTTTCTTGTGGGGCTATCTCAAGAGTAAAGTGTACACGACTCGACCAAGAACTCTGGATGAGTTCAAACAGAGAATTCAGGATGAAATTCACAGTATCCCAGCTGAGATGTTGCAGCGGTCAATGAGGAATCTCAACAGCAGATTTCCAGAATGCATTCGTACAGGAGGACGCCATCTACAGGAAGGAATTTTAAAAAAAAATGAAAATTCCATCATTGTTTCTTAAATGGCATGTTTTAAGGTTTCAATTACTATGAATAAAATATTTTTCTTCCATCACTCTTGGTTTTATTGGATTGTTAAAAAATTCCCGTTTTTTTGTGTCACCCTGTACATGATGGTGAAGTGCGTCTGTGTGTTTTATTCCTGGTGTAGAAGCATGTTTTTGTTGAGGTTTACATGCAGACTAATATGACAGACGGCAGTGATGAATATGACCATGTTGTGACTTGGATATGACTCATATAAACAGTGTAGTCCTGAACACAGCTCAGTCCTCTTTGAGTTGGTTCATTTCACCTGCTGCTCTCTGATACATTAGTGGAAGTGTTAGTTTTTGTGGGGGTTTTTTGGAGGAGGTTGATGTTTTTTTTGTTTCGTTTTGTTTTTTTGTGATTTACTTTTTATTGAAAAGTTTTAACAACACTAGTACTTTAATTGATTGTGGAGTTTAATCTTGTTGGATTTTGCTGAAAAAGTCACTTTTTCTTCATTTTTCTCTGTTTCTAATAATAATAATAATCTTCAACTTTCATCTGAGATTTTATCAACATCTACATGATTGGTGAATGAAATGTAGGAAAATATGTGATTTTGACAGAAAAACTTCAAAACACACATGACAATATTATAACACTGGTCAACAACAAATGTATTGTTGAAGTTTTTTGAGTTGATTTAGGATAATTTTGGTGTGCTGAATCCAAAAATCACATTCATTTTGCTCAATCAGGTCAACTTTCTGAACTCTGCTACATATTGGCTTTTTAACATTTTTGCTTACATTTATGGGCATTTTCACATCATATGATACAAAATTCTTTCATATTTCTTGTAATAAACGAGTTCTGAAGATTTTACTTTTGCCAATTTATGATTAATGTTTTTTTTAATATTACAGGTGAATGAAATGGCTTCGACTAGAAGATCTGGCAAAAATAAGCCTGACGTATTCTGCTACATCTGCGGTGAATGCACCATTGTACCTAACAGGAATCCTGTTAGAAAAGGATTTTTTTTCTCTTAAAACCTATTTTGGGTGAGAACTATATAAAAAAAATCAACTGATAAAGTCACAAAAATGTAATCAATTTTGTGAGAAGATCAAATTTTTCAAAATCAAATTAGCAAAAAAACCTGACCTGATTGAGAAAAACAGATGTCATTTTTGGATTTAGCGGTGCAAAATGGTCCGAATTCAGTTGAAAAAACCAAGACAACTTGCAAAAAACATTTTTTGTAACCCAGTGTAATAAATGGCAATAAATCACCTAAGAAAGGTTTAATAGAGAGAAAAATTAATTTGGGAACTGCCATAAAAGTAGCCCTGGGTCTTTATGGGTTAAAACAGACCTGGGTATTGTACGGTCCACGGACCACATGTGGCCACATAGCTGACCCTCACTGGCCTGCATGAGGTCATCAGTAAATTAAAAGTCAATGCAAATATATATCATTGTAATAGATGCAACCAATACAACGCCACTGCTTTTATTTTGAAGGACGTGCTAAATTAAAAGTTTTTCCACTTTCTGTACTTGGCATAAGGCGTATGCACTGATTGGTTTGTTGGTTAGTTTCAGCCCCTGAAGATGTCAGCTAACGCCAAAAAAAGAAAGACTGATTCAGAATGCAGAATTTTTAACAAGACATGGACTTGGAAGTATTTCTTTACTGAAGTCAGAGGTAAAGAAAAAGAAAAGAAACTGAGATATGCAAACAAACAAAGCAGTTTTCCATGTAAAGTTAATGTGGAGCTGGTTTTGCACATTTTCCAAAGTGTTTTTGTGAATATTCATTAACCCTCCGGTATCCAGGTGCGCCTTTTAGGCACACTTTGCACTTCAAAAAACTTCATATTATTTTTCACAATTTAAATAAGGTTAGAATTCTAAAGTTGTTCATTTTTGCATGATCTTTAAAATTCTGTCCACCAACTAAAATGTGCACATTGTAAACAAAAGAAAATGACCAGATTAGCATCTGTCTGCCAAGTGTGCCTAAAACACACTATTTCTTCCATTTGATCTGTATGATTAGGACTGAGCTGGATTTACAAAAATAAAATCAAATTAGAGCAGAAAAATAAATCAATATATAATATTTAATAGTTGGATTTATAGGTGTGCATTTTATGCACACTTGGTGACAGATGCTAGTATTTTTGAACATTTGACCTAGCGCCAAAAATAATAATGTAAATTAACCAGTGTTGGAGTTAATCATTGACATATGCCAGGATGAAAAAATCTAATAATATGTGATCCACTTTTTATGTAGTGTATTGAAAAAAATTAATTTTTTGTGTTTTTTGCATCCAAAAAAACAAAGGTTGGTTTACATTACAAACATGGCATTTAAAGGGTTAAAAAAATGTGACAATTTTTGAGTATTTGGTATTTTTATTTACGGCTCAAGTTGATGAAATAGAAAAAAAGTGTAAAAGAATTAAAAACAAACTGTATGAGAATTTTTTTGACATTATTCCACAAGTGTGCGAAAAAGGCACACTTGGTGTTTAGTAAGGGCCTTAGTGGACGGGATACCAAAGGGTTAAATAGTTGTGTTCTATGCTCCACATTTTCATTTCATCATGGTATTGTTGCATTTACTGTTTGTTTTTTTTATATTATAGTAAAGTATATATATGGAGAGATTAATATTAAGCAGAGCTGCAAGTGTATTGATCCGGCCCTTAACAACTCATGTAGCCCCATAGGAACATGAATTGCCCACCCCTGGGTTAAAGCCTTTTAACTGGAGTTCAGTGTTGTTTCCAGAGTTACTTTGGATCTTTTTTTGCTGTCGAACTCTAATTTTAGGTGCAGACTCATACGTCCTGCTGTCATCGTCTGTGTCAGCATGTCGTTAATTTGCTTCTTCCAGTTTTTCTTCATTTATTTAGTGATGAGAGCCTTGCATAACTTCCTGCAATTGGGAAATTGTTTTCACACTGCAAAAAAAACCCCAAAAACTAACTGTTAATCACCAAACTCTGCTGATTTTATCAGTGTCATTGGTTTCATTTAGACCAGGGTCTCCTAAAGGTCTGTAGAATAAACACATACACTTAGAATATACATGTTTCATAACAAAATGTCATGTGATAAATCAGTTTCTATTTCTGTCACAGAAAACCTGCCAATGCAACATGATTTATTTCCCATCAGCTGATTATTGTTTATTGAGTCAGCTGATGGGTTATGATGTTTATTAAGGGACATGGGGTAGATATGTAGTGTAATTGTTGTAATTTCTTCAGGTGTGTGTGTCGTGTTTGCAGTGTGTTAACCCTTTGGGGTCCACGGTCGCAGCTAGGGATGGGAATCAAGAACCGGTTCTTTTTGAGAACCGGATCCCATTCGCTCGATTCCTTGGAATCGTTTGCCTGCTTAACGATTCTGCTTATTGATTATGCCTTTGTTGCGCGATGACGTCAAACGTACGCTGCATTGTTTTGGTCAGAACGTAGCCAACATGGCGTTGAGGCAGAAACGGTCCAAACAGACGACAGCAGGTCCACTGGAACACTGTCAGAGCTTCCATTTCTTCTGAAGGGTGGAATCCCTCCAGTCTGCTCGAACATTTGTCCACAGCATGTGATTCATTTACGAGAATGTCATGTATTTGATTCGCTACTTGGTGGCGCTTGTGAATCTAGCGGCAGAGTGAACACCAGGCCGTCATCCAGGCCCAGTTCTGGTTCCGGTGCGGGCAGCAAATGTCGTAACCCCTCAAACACAAGTTTCCGAAGGTCGGGGAAAGGAAATGAGGTGCACAACAACGGGAGATGAACTGGTTCCATGTATTAGAAATGCAGCAAAAGAGGAATTAGTAAAGAGTCTTTAGTTTCACTTTTTCCCCAAACCAGGCCCAACGTCATCTGTTCTTATTATTTGTTCATACTGTATATGTTCTATTTTCTGTGCAGATAGAAATATAAAAGACGGTTCATGCAAACACACCTGTTCGTACTCTTTTATTCCCTCACCCAATGAGAATCGATAAGAGAATCAATAAGGAATCGGATCGATAAGCAGAATCGATAATGGAATCGGAATCATTAAATTCTTATTCTTATTCCCATCCCTAGTTGCGACCCCGTGACTGAATCACATGATATTTTCAACACGTCATAGCGTCGGAACTTGGTCACATAGACCACTGGGGACCAGTGCATTCGAACGTGAGGACATGAAACACTCCCACTTTTTATTTGATGTTGATAAAGCAAATACAACCAGAGATATGACTGAAACCGGAGGAAACAAACGTGAATGAAAGTCTGAAAATGAGGTGGTGGTGGTGGGGGGGTTATATTTCTGACCATATCTTCATCATTTTTTGTCCTTTTTCAAAATGGAAAAAAAAAAAAAACTGACAGAATCTTCGGATTCTAATCCACAGACTGCATTAGCATTACAGGTAAGGGTGAGAGTGACCCCCACCTGAACTGGATGCGGAATCCGGGAGGATGAGGGGGGGTGAGGAGCAAGGTTATTATCGTTAACGAAAACTAACGAAATGACGAAAACTACAATTTTAAAAACATTTCTTGTTAACTGAAATAAATAAAAACTATAATTAAAAGAAAAAAATGATAACTAGCTGAAACTGTACTGTGTGTTTACAAAACTAACAGATAAGAATTATGGATGAAATTCCCTTTGTTTTCATCTTTGTCAACGTCAGATTGATATGAAAGCGATTTATTTCGCTCTAGCAGTTTTAGCTAGCAGCACCATACGGTACTTCATGGTCCGTCACTTGTGTTCACTTGTGGTTTCCAGTCGTCTTCTGGTCCCCACTCTACCTGGAAACATGGAGACTAAAGTTGGGAGAAAGCAGCAGAGTCCTGTCTGCGATTTATTTGAATATGACGGAGAAGAAGAGAAAAGATACAACAAAACTAAAATTAATTCTAAAACTAAACTAAAACTAAGCATTTAGAAAAAAAATGAAAACTAATAAAAACTAGCAAACCTGCTCTAAAAAGGAATTAAAACTAACTGAATTAGAGAAAAAAAAGTCAAAACTAAATAAAACTAAACTAGAATGAAAAATCCAAAACTATTAGAGCCTTGGTGAGGAGGAGAAAACGCCTATGTAAACATATGCTATTATGTCAAATATTTGAATATAGTTTTAATTTATGACAAGTTTAATTTTATATACCTAATATTTGGAACCAATATTCACTTTTAAAGTCTTTGAAAAGGTTTGTTAAGCATCGGTGTGTTATTTATGCTATAAATCATATACATTTTTCAAATCGGATTTTATATTTTTGTGTGTTTTTTGTCCTTTTGTGTTGATATAGTAGGTTAAAGTGAACAAATAATAGACAGATGAGATAGGTGAAGTTGTGCTGAAAAAAAAGATACCAAACATGGATATAGTAAACATTTGTTTATATAGTATATAAAAGCAAAATCAAATGGACTCAAAAACTGCCAAAATAGGCTCAGACCACTAAGGGTTAAAGATGTAACGTCACTCATCTCTTCACAAAACTTCACAGTGACTTTTGACAAGATGGCAAATAACAGCTCAGATGTTCCCAAATATGGTTGATGAATATCAGTGTTTTGTAAATTTCTGCACAAAACAAGCTTCTTCAGCTAGTTTGTGATCGGCTGCGTGTGACGCTAGTATCACAGTAATAATGTGTTACAACTCAGACACATTCATTTTGTACAATTAGCTCTAAAAAGGAAATAAAAAGATGAAATATTACACTATTACTCCAAATATGATCCTATTACAGCTCATGTAAACGGCATTTTCTGAATCAGGCCTTATTCTGACTGTTTAAATGTGTGATATGATGATATTATTTAGGGTTTAAGAGCATTTTCAACCCTCAAAGACCAAAAGCATCTACTGATCTAATATGTTTAATCACTTTAGAACCACTAATCCTATTATTACATGGAAATAATTAGGATAAAATGCTTTTTTTTTTTATATAGATTTTCAGCAGCATCAGATGTAATTTTCTGGGATGTTCAGAAGCTCCATAGTTACCATGGCAACACCGTCATCTTCTGCAACACTGATTCACCAGTAGGGATGTAACAATTACTGGTATAATGATTAACCACAGTAAAATTTCCAGCGGTTAGTATAACCATTTAAATTCTAATTATTATGATAACCGTGTTCGATTACCGCACTTTGAAAATCAGGGTGATGCTCTTCGTTTCCTGGTCAAGCAGCAGCAGTCCAGGCGTGCGTATGCAGTTTGTAATGTTTGGCCTCTGAAAACATGGTGGAAGGCACCTGCATGGACACAGCTCCACAGTTTGGGGATAATGGGCTCCCGCAAGGACCCGGTCCATCCGATTACGTGCGCACGGACCCGGGTCCGTCCGAGTGAGCAAGTGAGTGCGCGGACCGGGTTTGTTTGAGCGCGCACACGGACCAGATAAAAACCCTGTAAAACCCTCCCCGGCCCCGCAGCTTCAGATCCTCATCCAGCAGAGAACTGTCCAACTCCTTTTTTTTCCCACTCAAAAAAACACTCAGGAATCGATAGGACACTTGATAAGGAATTGGATTGGTAAACAGAATCCACAATAACATTAATATTGACTAGAAGCACTCGGAGAGCGCAGACCTCCGCCAAGGCTGATCAGTGGCCCCCCCCGTGGGCCCCCCCACACCAAGGAGGTTATGTTTTTGCCAGGGTTTGTTTGTCTGTCTGTCTGTTTGTTTGTTTGTCTGTCTGTTTGTTTGTTTGTCTGTCCGTTAGTGTGCAACATAACTCAAAAAGTTATGGACAGATTTTGATGAAATTTTCTGGTCTGCACCCCACCACCCCCACCACCCCCGATCACCACCAAAATTTAATCATTTCTTCCTTATCCCATTTCCAACAAACCCTGAAAATTTCATCAAAATCTGTCCATAACTTTTTGAGTTATGTTGCACACTAACGGACAGACAAACAGACAAACAGACAGACAAACAAACCCTGGCAAAAACATAACCTCCTTGGCGGAGGTAATAAAATCCTATTAATTTCCACCCCTGGTGCAGATATCTCTTATGGCCTCTTGAACACACCAGTAACAGTAAATCTCAAAAACCACAATTACATTTCGGTTAATGAATTTACTGCATCAGACATCTTTATATTTTATACACCGGGTACTCTTTCCGCTTTGCTCTGACTTAAACTGCATGCCCATGCGGAACACATGACCGCCAGTGTTTCTCCACCTTACTCTAATGCTTCCATAAAAATGGCTGTCCGGTTAAATCTGGGCTGCCCCAGAGGGGGGTCGCTTAATTTAAATTAACTCACCAGTTATGTTTTGGATGGAAGGACCAAACCAGGAGAAATGGAAGAACTCATCAAAGAGAAGGTCTGAGGTTTTAAAAAGTTAAAATAATAGTTTGGTTTATTGCTTCAGGCAAAAATAGAAAAAGGTTACACAAAGGAAAGAAGTCAGTTATCCGTTAGTCTAGCATCAAACACACTATTCGTCTCCCCCTTGTCTCATCCCATCATCACATTTTATAGTCTTCAGTCACTTGGAAGACTTCCATATTTGGTACATAATCTCAATGATTGGTTGAACACTTGTTGCTGGGTAAAACATGTCACAGCTTACGTCAATAACTCTACATTAGTTAATTCTAACAGAAAACACATTAGAAAGTTCACCTGAGTTAATCACACCTCGGTTTGACATTTGCACCAACGATTTAGCTTACACTGCAGAGTTAAACCACAAAGAGTTTCCGTAAGTACGTCTAGTTCTAACACTTGAACAATTCTTGACCACAGAAAGTCCCTAAGTTCATAATCAAGATGAACTCAACTCGCTTTCACCACAAAGCTGCAAGACAAGATCTTTTTCTGACCTTTTCTCTGAGTTCAGCACACGCGAACCTGACCTGACACTGACTGTTCAGTACAAAGGACACATCTGCAAAAATAAAAGATTCTTCAAGCAAAACAACCTGCAACATTACTTTTTGCCTTCTCCATTTTGGTTCATGATGTATGATGTATGATATTCACCTGACACTGTAGAGCAAAATTTAAAGTCACATTCAGCTCCCATTTAATACGATGTGTATCACAGGCCATAAGGTGCCATCTTTAATGCACATTTGTATGTTTGATATTGACGCGTTAATATTTTAATGTTTCTGCCACAGAAAGTACATTGTGTGTTATTTATTTGTTTTTGTTTTTTTCAAAATACAACTTGGTTACATTATTTCAGTGTGTGTCTAAGTAGTTTTTGAACATATTACAACAATACCGTGATAATAATGATAACCATGATAATTTTGGTCACAATAACCATGATATGAAATTTTCATATCATTCGTTAGAATTAATCGTCCTTTTCACTCCATCATGTCAGTGATGCAAAGTCAGAAATGCCCATTTCTTCTAAACGGCCCCTCTTTAGATCCATTTGTTTTATTGAATCTCTGCAGAATTTCTTTAGTTCTCCTCCATAAATGTCGTTGTCTCTACTGTATCCAGTGGTTCAATAAATCAGTCATTAAGGAATATTACATGCATTTTTCATGAAATATATAAACAATATTTAGCTTTTACTTTTATAGACCCTATTGAAAGAGAAATTCAGGTTCTCAGGAAAATTGCCGCTTATCAGTCAATCGTTAATTGATCGATAAGGTCAACTAACTAATGATTAATGGATTAACTGATAATTTGCATCCCTAATCCTGAACTAGCAGTATGACTATGTGTGACATAAAAATAACACTATGGACATTTTTGTGTTGGGGTGTGTAAATACCCCAGGGGACTGCTCATGTTTGGAGTCCCCAGCAGACTAACCACCGCAGGGTTAAAGGGTTAATAATCTGTGAGGTTAGAAGAGCTGCTTCTTATTTGGATGGAGTCGTATTAGCCGTTTGTGTCAACACGACCACCTCAGGGCTTTAGCTTCACACCGAATGACACGACAAGTCCTGCAAAATGCAAATGCAAACCCATTACAGAGGGTACAAGGTAATTATGGTACCTGCAGCAGAAAAGTAATAGCAGAGCAAAATATGGTCTAAACCACGTGTGGGATTTTATTTATTTATTTATTTATTTATTTATTTATTTATGTATTTATTTATTATTTATTTATTTTCTTTTTTCTTTGTCTTTTTTTCATTTTTTATTTTTATTTTATTTTTTATTTTAAGTATTTATTTATTTTTTATTTATTTATTTTTTATTTATTTATTTATTATGTTTCCATATGTATGTATGTGTATATATGTATGTTTGTATGTGTGTATGTATGTATGTATGTATATGTATGTGTGTGTGTGTGTATGTGTATATATACATATATACATATATATGTGTGTGTGTGTATTTGTGTGTATGTATGTATGTGTGTATACATAGTTTTTGTTTTGTTTTGTTTTGTTTTGTTTTCTTCCCTCACTCCTCCCTCCTTCAGGTCTTTACAGTGGTTGTATGAAGGTGTGGAACTCACTGGTGAAAAAAGCCCTGATGAGGACCAGAGGTTACAATGCGTTGGCTCTATTTTAAAAGATTGCCATGAAGTCATAAATGCATTTTATTTTTACACAAATCCTACAGTGTGCTTTGGAATATTTTTTGAAATCTAGCATGCTGATGCGGATTTTTTCTTTTTTTTGACTCTATATGGTCCAAACCATCTTCTAAAGGACACGGGTGTAAAATACAGTGATGTGGTCTGATGGGGGGTCGCAGCAGGACCACAGCATCCTGCCCCCGTCGGTCCGTTCAGGTGGCATTCAGACTCACTGGACTCGTGTAATTGGGCAGACAAAGAAAGAAGAGGCGGCGAGGTTTTAACAGTCCCACGTCAGCAAGGCTCCATCAGCCGTGAAACAAAAAGGACCTGGTGATTTATCCAGCAGAAGGAAGGAAGGGGGGGGGGGGGGGGGTGAAGGCGGCCGGGAATTATCCACAAAGGTCATCCTCAATTTCTGTCCAGAAATGATCTTTTCCCACTATGTAATAAACATTTATCTGATCCCTTTATTGGCTTTATTAGATCTGACAGTTTAGTTAAGCCATTTTCAGCCACCGCCGCCGCAGGTCGTGACAGTTAACGTTGCGCAAAAAAGTTCCATCGCCTAGGTTTGTATTCGCAAGGGCTGAGGGGGGCAAGGACAGTAGGTCTGAGGCTGGCATTATTACCAGTGTGAAGGCAGAGCCACTCATGCACAGTTAGAGGCCCATAAATATCCCCTGGACCACATGGCAGAGCAGAACATCCACACGCTGGAGCAGACCCACTCTGTTTAAGGGGAACGTCTGAATGTCAACCACAGCTCACAGCTGGACCCCACCGATGCAAACAGTGGGACTAGGGGACGTTTTATTACAAAATAATGTTCGTATTTCACATTCAGATCAAGGTTAGAATAGTTTTGGATTTTTCATTATATTCATTCATTCATTTTCTGAACCCACTTTATCCTCACTAGGGTCATGGGGGTCACTTGGAGCCTATCCCAGCTACATAGGGGCGAAGGCGGGGTTCACCCTGGACAAGTCTCCAGTTCATCTCAGGGCTGAACATATACAGGGGTTGGACAAAATAATGGAAACACCTTCACCTCAAGATGATAATGCCCCAATCCATACAGCTAGAATTGTTAAAGAATGGCATGAGGAACATTCTAATGAAGTTGAGCATCTCGTATGGCCGGCACAGTCCCCAGACCTCAACATTATTGAGCATTTATGGTCAGTTTTAGAGATTCAAGTAAGACGTCGATTTCCACCGCCATCCTCTCTAAAAGAGTTGGAGGGTATTCTAACTGAAGAATGGCTTCAAATTCCTTTGGAAACAATTCACAAGTTGTATGAATCAATACCTCGGAGAACTGAGGCTGTAATTGCCGCAAAAGGCGGACCTACACCATATTAAATTATATTTTGTTGATTTTTTAAGGTGTTTCCATTATTTTGTCCAACCCCTGTAGAGACAAACCAATCACTGTCACATTCATACCGATGGGCAATTTAGATTAACCAGTTAACCTATCAGTGCATGTGTTTGGATGGTGGGAGGAGCCAGAGTACCCGGAGAGAACCCACGCAGACATGGGGAGAACATGTAAACTCCACACAGAAAGGTCCCACCCCCCATCGACTGGTGTTGGAATGGAACCCAGGACCTTCTGTCTGTGAGGCACCAGTGCTAACCACTGCACCAGCGTGTCGCCCTTTTTCATTATAGTTTAGTTTTATTTAGTTTTGACTTTTTTTCTCTAATTCTGTTAGGTTTTTTTTACCTCCACCAGGAGGTATTGTGATCACTTTGCTTTGTTTGTTTGTTTGTTTGTAAGCAACTTTACGGGAAAACTATTCCAACCATCTTTCCCTCGTTACCCACAGATAGGCCCTCAACAGTCGCACAAACGTCAGTGAGACCAGTACAAACTGAACGATGGGACGGGGAAAGCGCTTCGAAAACACATGATTTTGCACTTATTTTAATACTTTAACCCTATAACGCCGAACGTATCATATTTGATACATCAGTTTTGAAGCCCTCTGCATGATAGTGATGTCCTGATCTGGATTTTTTTGCTTCTGATCCAATTTTTTTTAGGATTAGTTTTGCCGATGCTGATCTGATACTGATCCGATACAGACCTTTTACAGTAGAATTTCGATTTAAATTTGGAGTCATTATTTATAGGTTATTATGCTATTTTTACCTCCACCAGGAGGTATTGTGATCGCTTTGCTTTGTGTGTTTGTTTGTTTTATGTGTTTGTTTGTGTGTTTGTTTGGTAGCAACTTAACGGGAAAACTATTCCACCCATCTTTCCCAAACCTTCCCCACAGATAGGCCTAGGCCCTGGATTTAACCCATGAAATTCTGGGCCAAGTAGGCCAAAGTTCAAGGTCGCAGCAAAGTCACAAAATCCACAATTTTCCTATCTGTCATCATTGAGCAATTTTCAAAAATTCATTGTCACAACCCGGCTCTTAGGTTGTGGCAAAAAGGAGACGGAGGAGGTGGTAAAAATGTGACAAAGGTTTATTAAATCAAACTAACAACCAAAACCAATATACTGCAACACAAAACGCCAGTCCAGAGGAGTATGAGGACCAGGGCAGGGCGGAACAGAACCAGACCAGGCAGCGAGCAGACCCAAGACCAGACCAGAGCAGGCCAGACCAGAGAGAGAGCAACTGATCATCCACGTGGAGCTGCTTAAATATGCCCGTCACAGGTGCAGCCGATCAAGACATCTCCACCTGGAAAAGAAACTGACAGTGCCCCTAGTGCCCAGAAAGGTGGGGGCCCGTCACATCATAAAAAATTCAAAACCACTCCGATTAGCCTCCAATTTGATCCACCTGTAGCTTAGAACAATATCTTGTATCTGGCACAAAATTGTCCACATCCACTGTGGAATGTGGACTCTGTGGACATTTACATTTAACACTGAAAATCCCATTTACAACACATTTAAAATTAGAACTCAACAAATACTGATCGGAATTGAATCTAATTTGACAGACACATGACTGGAGCTTCAGCTTTTTCTGCTGTATGGAACAACCTGGAAACTGTTGAATTTAAAAAGAAATAGTCGATCCACACATGCACACCGTTGGGGGTGCTTGGCGAAGGTTTGCGTTCTCTGAACACTTGTTCATTATAGTTTAGTTTTTTTAGTTTTGACTTTTTTTTCTCTAATTCAGTTAGTTTTACTTAGTTTTTTGAGCAGGTTTGCTAGTTTTTATTAGTTTTTGTTATTTTCTAAATGCTTAGTTTTAGTTTTTTTTGTATCTTTTATCTTCCTCACCAACATATTGAAATAAATCCCAGACAGGACTCTGCTATTTTCTCCCAACTCTTTATGGGTTAATCCTTTATCGGGCTAGTGACTATATTTGGTAATTTTGACTTAATTTCTCTCTACATCGATTTGTTTTTTATCCATGACTATGATTTTAAATGTTCTTCTTCTAAATTTCTTAAATATTTTTCATGCTCTGACTGTAAATAATAATCTACTTTCTTCAAATCTCACTGAGGAAAAATCACTGAAAATCTAACATTAAACTTGAAGGAAAAATTGACGTTTTTATCTGAAATCCTCGTGAACAGGACATCTTACAGCTGTAGACATGATGCGTCCCAATATTTATGTCCATATAGTTTATAAACATCAATATTTCCTTAAAGTTTAATGGGAGATATCACTTCCTGTTTATTTGCAACATCGTATAGCAAATTATTACATAATAAAAAACAAATTAATTTTAGCAAAAAAAAAAAAAGTCTTTTTTCGTTTTGAATGTCTGGGGTCGCCAGAAATTTGTGATGTTAAAATGAGGTCAGGAGACAAAAAAGGTTGGAAACCACTGGATTAACAGGTTATATTTTTAAGGAATTGTACAGAGATGGACTGAATAGGGTTTGGACTGTATCAAGGTTCTAATAGTTTTGGATTTTTCATTCTAGTTTAGTTTTATTTAGTTTTGACTTTTTTTCTCTAATTCCGTTAGTTTTAATTAGTTTTTAGAGCAGGTTTGCTAGTTTTTATTAGTTTTTGTTATTTTCTAAATGCTTAGTTTTAGGGTTTTTTTTGTATCTTTTATTTTCTTCGCCATCGTGTTCAAATAAATCCCAGACAGGCTGCTTTCTGCCAACTTTAGTCTCCATGTTTCCAGGTAGAGTGGGGACCAGAAGACGACTGGAAACCACAAGTGAACACAAGTGACGGACCCTCAAATATCATATGGTGCCAGCAGCTAAAATTGCTTGAGCGAAATAAATCAATTTTGTATCAATCCAACACTGACAAAGACAAAAACGAAGGGAATTTTATCCATAATTTTATACATTTTAGTTAGTTTTATAAGCAGTTTCAGTTAGTTATCGTGTTTTCTTTTAATTGTAATTTTTATGTATTTCAGGTAACCAAAATGTTCTTTCAGTTCTAGTTTTTGTCCTTGCGTTAGTTTTCGTTAACGATAACCTTGATTCAAACACCTGAATCGGTCTTCTTCTATGATTTACGTCCGTGCTAAAGTTTGCAGTCCGTCTAAATCTGCCCTAACGGAACAGAAAACACACATCCAAACACACACACAGGTGAATAATATAATGAAAGTAAGCTGCCATCTAGTGATTAGCAGGTTACAAATCCTGCGTAAACGCTGATAAAAGGCGGCTTTAAGACGCTCTGCTGTCCTTCTGTAATGACAGCCAATCCTGCTGTTGACGCCTGCATCAGTATGCAGCGATAATGGTTGGGTTTGCAGAAGCAGTTGGGGTTGTAAACAACGTCTGTCATTCAGTTTAATAGACTTGGGGGCATTGTAATGGCTTTGTACTGCTTTCACATTCACTGCACCAAATGTGTAGAGTAAAGCGCCCCACATCATTTTACCTTGAAAATAGATTAAATAAACCTTTCATCTCTTTCATAGCTCTATCTTCAAGGACACCCCCCCTCCTCCTCCTTCCCCTCCCCCCCTCCCCCATCTCTCCCCTCTCCCACCTTCAGACCCCCCCTCCTTTTTCACTACAACTGCAGGATATATTCTGTCTCCATTTCAATCATTTGTGGAGGCAAATGACAAAAGCTCTTTGAAATGAATTCTTATTTGTCTATTTGAATGTTGCTGTATTTACTCAGCTGTCGTCGGGTGAAATGCAGTCCATCTCCACCACATTACCAGACCCCCACCCCACCCCAGCTTGACTGATAAGAACACCACGTACAGTATTTTCAGTCCCTTTTCCAAATAATGACCAGCCCGTGTTCCTCCTACACTGTAAAAAAAAAAAAAAAAAAAAAAAAAGGTTTTATTTTTAGCTGTAAGTTATTGTCGTCATGCAGTGTCTGTCGTCGTTGTCGTCATCTGTCGACAAAAATTTCAATCGTCTTCTCCGAAACTACAATTCTGATTGACTTTAAACTTGGTATACAGCTTCTTTTTTTTTTTTTAACTTTTTATTTAGATTTTTGCACAATATAAAACAGAACAAAACATCTGAGACAAGACAGAAATAAAAAAATAAATTACACCACATAATATTACACTGGTCAACAACAAATTTATTGTTTAAGTTTTTTGAGCTGATTTAGGATAATTTTGGTGTGCTGAATCCAAAAATCACATTCATTTTGCTCAATCAGGTCAACTTTCTGAACTATGCTACATATTTATTTTTGAACATTTTTGCTTACATTTATGGGCATTTTCACATCATATGATACAAAATTCTTTCATATTTCTTGCAATAAACGAGTTCTGAAGATTTGACTTTTGCCAATTTATGATTAATGGTTTTTTTTAATATTACAGGTGAATGAAATGGCTTCGACTAGAAGATCTTGCAAAAATAAGCCTGACGTATTCTGCTCCATCTGCGGTGAATACACCATTGTACCTAACAGGAATCAAGTCACAAGTTTCATAAAGTGTGCTTACCAATCTTATTTTGGTATTAATTATTATATTTTGTGAGAAGATCAAATTTTTCAAGATCAAATTAGCAAAAAAACCTGACCTGATTGAGAAAAACAGATGTCATTTTTGGATTTAGCGGTGCAAAATGGTCCTAATTCAGTTGAAAAAACCTAGACAACTTGCAAAAAACATTTTTTTGTAACCCAGTGTAATTATTGTTACAAATATTATACTACATCTATAGGTATACAGCTTCTTTATGATGATGTCAACACAAGGGATTGAAATTATTTGGATCCGGATCTGATTCTGGATTTGGTGCGACTTTGAAAAATGCCCCCATTATAAGAGATAGGAAGTGCCGGTTAGCTTCAGGGCCATTGGTCCTGTTTTTACTGTCTGAGAGGCAGATGGTAGTTCCTTTGTTGGAACTGCACAAAAATAAAGTTATGATATTAGTTCTGAACTAATAGAATATGAACATTTGAACAGGATCTTAAACTGTAATGTCTGTAAAACATAATTTCAGTTTGAACACAGGAACATTTTGTGATATAACATTAGATCCTGTTGGGATCCAGTAAAAGTGTGTTTAGTATTTGTGCAGATCAAGGTTCAAGGTTACTTTATTTGTACCCGTAGGTAGATTTGTTTTGCAGTCAAAGTGATTGCTTTGATATTACAACAAGACATACATTGAACATGTAAGACAAGTACTTGATCGAGCTTACAGACAGAACAAAAAGACAGGACAAAAAGTGCTCAGTGTTCCACCATTCATCAGTACAGCAGCGTGGAGAAGTAAAAAAAAAAGTTCTGGTGTGATTCAATTCTTCCAGGAAATAATCATTTTTTAAAAAGAAACAAACAAAAAAATTGCCTTTTTAACAGTCTCATGATATCAATGGCCAGAATACAAAACCTCCAATCTGAAAAAAAATCACTTTTTTCAGGAAACAAACAAAAAAAACGTTTAGTTTTATTTTAGTATGGTCTTTGTTAAAAATATCCATGTCATAAGAAAGGATGGGATTATCTTGCAGATAGACTGAAAATGTGGAGTCATCCTTGTTCTCACCATTTAAAGTGACAACTCAAAATCTAAAAATTTGCAGATGGGAGGTTTTGGGTTTTTTTGGCCATATTGTGATATATCGTATCGTGAGCCTAGTATTGTGATTTGTATCGTATCGTCAGATTCTTGATGATACAAAGCCCTAATAACACTGGTCTACAAGGAAAAAACTTCCAGAATAAAAGTAATGAAATTTTACCACATGAGAGTCACTGATAAAGAAAAATCAAGTCAAAAATGCTGGTTGGCTGAAGTTTCCAAGATACAGCCTGGGGTCAAAATGTGAAATTCAAGAATTAGCGAGAGAATGGGTTTGACTCAAAAGGGAATATTTGTCTCAGAGCTCCAAGATCTACTTCCAAACACTGTCTGCACATTAGAATACATTCACTTTACAGGTTCTGTTTAGTGGAAGATTTAAAAAACTATTATATAAATGTACATAAACCAATATATATGTGTAATAACACTTAATCATATACCTTGAAAACATCAGCAAACCGGCACTTTTGTCATTTATTTTCCAATTAATCTGATTAAAATACGTAACATTTAGCACATTTGATCTCTGAAGCAAATCATTTCTAAAAAATTGTAGACCAGTGTAACCGGTGAAAATTCTGTTAAATGACAGATTTTTTTTTTTTACAGTGTATTTGAGAAAGTGCTTCTTATTAGTGAGATTTATGAGCGCTCCACCTTCGCCTCTATTGTGGTGGACCAGCCACCTCCGAATTAGTCATTGGCATCCCAAGGTTAATTAGGTTGATCATGTCTTTAAATAGCAGGATCATCATTGCTCTTTCTACTCCCCCCTGGTTCCCTCTGCCGGATTGCAGCGAGACTGCTCACCGGCTCGGCTGGCGTTCAGGAGCTGTCAGGTTTTTCTTTTTTTTTTTCTTTTTTTTTTTTTTTTACCAGATCCTGGCTCCCAATGTGGGGCAGGCGGGCTAAGTTAGCGCGAAAGTGAAGTTGTCACTCAGAGACAGAGGAGGTGCGGTGCAGTGTGGGCCGGAGGAGCTAACGGTTTGCCTGCGCCTCGCCTCCAATCCAGACCATCTGTGGCCCCAGCTGGAGTGCCAGCGATGGTCTGGCACTTGTACCGCGCCATATTTACAGATCTAAACACAAATGGCTACTGCCTGATTGTTTCACGATTCATTAGTCAGACAAGCTCGGCTCTCGCGCCAGCCCAGCTGTTACAGAGTAAACCTTTGTCACTTAATAGGGCTGCTTATTGCCTCCCCATCAAACGTATTGATCTGTGGCCTCCTCCTTTTTAAAGGTGAGGTGACGAGGGGAGCGCCAGGGACGGACGAGGAGGAGGAGGAGACTGTGACATGGGCGGGGTCACGAGGACTCGTAAAAAAAAAAAAAAAAAAAACAAAAACGGGGTTTATTAAAAACGTGAACTACACCAGGAGACACGGGGGGTAAATAGAGCACTTCAACGTCCAGGCAGATTTCGGAGTCATTGTAGGAGGAGTCATGAGAGTAAAAGCACGCTTCAGCTCAGACTCTGACGCTTATTTAAGGGAAAAAGACAGAAATATAATGGGTTTTAGTGTGGATTTAAGAAACGAAAGAGCAAAAGAGTATGTGGATATAATGTGTGTGAGACAGAGGGGAATTTATGTGGACTCATTTTGTCTTTTTTATTTGTTTTTTTCCAATCACATTTTCACATCACATGCTCCACTGTATGGACAAAAGTATGTGGACACGTTGGATTCAGGTGTTTCTTTTCTAACAGGAACAGGGGTCTGGGATACAAAACAATAATGACTAATGTTCTAATATAGTTTTATATTATGGGATAAATATCATTGCATTGGTGAGTTAGTTAGTTAGTTGGTTAGTTAAAGGAAATATTGATGTTTTTATCTCAAATCCTAATGAACAGGACATCTTACAGCTGTAGACATGTGTCCCAATACTTTTGTCCATATAGTTTATAAACATCAATATTTCCTTAAAGTTTAATGGAAGGTTTTTCTTCCTCAGTGAGATGGTTAGTTGTGGTAGAAAATTATTATTTACAGTCAGAGCAGGAAGAATATTTAAGAAATTTAGAGGAAGAACATTTACATAAACTATGTGGACAAAAGTATGTGGACACATTGGATTCAGGTGTTTCTTTTCTAACAGGAACAGGGGTCTGGGATACAAAAGAATAATGACTAATGTTATAATATAGTTTTATATTATGTTATAAATATCATTGCATTGGTTAGTTAGTTAGTTGGTTAGTTAAAGGAAATATTAATATTTTTTTTCTCAAATTCTAATGAACAGGACATCTTACAGCTGTACATAGACATGATGTGTCCCAATACTTTTGTCCATATAGTTTATAAACATCAATATTTCCTTAAAGTTTAATGGAAGATTTTTCTTCCTCAGTGAGATGTGATAAAAGTAGATGGTTAGTTGTGGTAGAAAATTATTATTTACAGTCAGAGCATGAAAAATATTTAAGAAATTAAGAGGTAGAACATTTACATAAAGTATGTGGACAAAAGTATGTGGACACGTTGGATTCAGGTGTTTGTTTTCTAACAGGGGTCTGGAATACAAAACAATAATGACTAATGTTATAATATAGTTTTGTATTATGGGATAAATATCATTCCATTGGTTAGTTTGGTTTAAATTGTTATCTTTGTGTCCAGAATGTCTCAGAGATGGTTTTCACTTAATTTCTCTCAACATTGATTTTTTTTTTGTCCATGACTGTGATTTTAAATGTTCTTCCTTTAAATGTCTTAAATATTTTTCCTGCTCTGACTGTAAATAATAATTTTCTTCCACAACTAACCATCTTCTTTCTTCACATCTCACTGAGGAAGAAAAATCTCCCATTAAACTTTAAGGAAATATTGATGTTTATAAAACTATATGGACATAAATATTGGGACACATCATGTCTACAGCTGTAAGATGTCCTGTTCATGAGGATTTGAGATTAAAAACATCAGTAGTTCCTTAAAGTTTTTTAAAAATAACAATTTTAAAAAATTAAATTTAAATAAAATTTACAGCGCCATTGGTAGGTCGACGTTAAATTTTTTTATGATTATTTTAAATCCTTTTTTTCCCATTTACTTATAATGGGAGAAATTTCACATGTCTGTAGCAGCAGAACTATTTGTTGAATTCATACCAAATTGGGTTTATAGATTGCCAGAGACCCAGAATAGATGTGATTATATTTTGGAAAAAATTGGTCAAAAATAAAAAATTGTTACGATTTTTTTTTTCCCCATTTACTTATAATGGGCAAAATTTCACATGTTTATAGCAGCAAAACTACTGGTTGAATCCATACCAAATTTGGTTTTTAAATTACCAGAGATCCAGAATAGGTCTCATTACATTTTGGAGGAAATAGGTCAAAGTAAAAAAATTTTATGATTTTTAATTTTTTTTTTTTTTTTTCCCCATTTACTTATAATGGGCGAAATTTCAAATGTCTGTAGCAGCAAAACTATTGGTTGAATTCATACCAAATTTGGTTTAAAGATTACCAGTGACCCAGAATAGATGTGAGAACATTTTGGGAAAAATAGGTCAAAGTCCAATTTTTTTTTTTTTTTTTACTTCTCCCATTTACTTATAATGGGTGAAATTTCACATGTCTATAAAAAACATCAAATTTGTTTCAATTTACTTCAAACTTGGCACATATATAGAGGCAATTAATATGCTGACATCAGCACACGTGTAGACATGATGATATCAGCTGGATCGATGCCAAAATAAGCAACAATATGTGTGAGGGGCGGGGCTTGTTGTGCCTGATACCACTTGTTTGTTTGTTTGTTTAACACTTTAGCAGCAAAACTATTGGTTGAATTCATAACTAATTGAGTTTATAGAGTACTAGTGATCCAGAATGGATGTGGTTACATTTTGGGAAAAGTAGGTCAAAGTTCGCATTTTGTATGATTTTTAAAATTTTTTTATTTTTTTTTATTCTCCCATTTACTTATAATGGACAAAGTTTCAAATGTCTATATAAACATTAATTTTATTTCCGTTTTAGTTCAAACTTGTCACATATATAGAGGTAGTTGATATGACATCAGCACACATATAGACATGATGACATCAGCTGGATCGACGCCAAAATAAGCGACAATACATGCGAGGGGCGGGGCTTATCGTGCCTGGAACCACTTGTTACTCGGTGTATTTCTGCTTTCGCTCCTTCATCTTAAACAGAATAATTCCAGTTTCGCAGATTAAACACCTGAATCGGTCTCTGTTCTCTGTCCTCAAACTCACCGAGTCGTTCCTTACAAGACAAAGACAGGGGTGAAAAAAACCGAAGAGGCGATCCACAGGTCAAGCGTTCGCCTCTGGTTAGAGGAAGTATCGATTTCACATTAGGAGGCTTGTCTCGGCGTCGTCGGAGTAATTCACTGATCCTCACCTCAAAGCCGAGCCTGGACCATTGGCTTCCTGCCACCTTCCATCCTGCTCACAACAATCTATGAACATCAGCCCAGCACACGGCGTATGGCGGCCTAAACGGCGCCATTGATCCCGGAGCGTTTTTTTTTTTTTTTTGCGTGTAGATTTGTCACAGCTGATCACCAGGGAGAGGAAATGAGATTGTTAAGGGTTGGCGTGGGCGGGGTCAAAGGTCAGGTTTGGGCGGGGGTTCCTCTTGTGTAAAGATTGAATTCCCTGCGGAGCGTTGAGTGGCTTTTAAGCGCCGCCGTGACATCTGTATTGACTCGTGTGTGTGTGTGTGAAGCGCCGCCGCCTGAATCTGTACAGTAAAGGACGAGTATGCTACAATAAGCATAACAGGCCTCAGAACTTTAAATACCTGATTTAATTAACATGTTATTAGCTAATTAGCACATGTTGATTAATGCCCTATTAATTCTCCGCAGACCCGGTGAGTCCTCGACGGCTACATCGGACATTCAAGTGCAAACAGTGTAATTATCAGGACGAGCTCTGCCGCCACGCACACGAAACATCATTTTACTGGGATCCTGGTTGTCTGTTGGTCACTTAACTCCTCATTTAATTAATGTAATGAACTTAGAGAAGGGTGCGTCTATGAAACTGGGTACGTTTTGGGATCTGGTGCCAGTAAAAGCCATGGAGTTGGATCAATGACAGTGGATGGATACAGATGCTTTTGTATTCAGTTGTTGATTTATTTGCAGAAAAAGTCAACAAAGTGAACAAAAGTAAAGACAAAACAACAAAATGTTAAAAAAAAAAAAAAAAAAGTCACAAAATCATCAAAAACAAATGAAATTATAACTAAAATAAGTGACCCATTTGGACGTTCAGAGGCTCCGTAGTTACCGTGGAAACACCGTCATCTTCTACAACATTGACTCAAAACAGCATTACCATTAATTGACAAAAACAGCTAACATGATCAATAAAATGGACAAAAATGTATAAAAATTTTTTTTAACAAAATAATAAGTTACACGGACAAAATAAGTCACAAAGTGAAAAAAATTACAGAAAATACAACAAAATGTAAAAAAACAAAACAAAAAACAAAATAAGTAACAAAATCATCAAAAACAAATGAAATTATGATTAATATGACAAAAAAAAAAAAACTGACAAAATAAGTGACCCATTTGGACGTTCAGAGGCTCCGTAGTTACCGTGGAAACACCGTCATCTTCTACAACATTGATTCACCAGTAAAACTCATGGAGTTGGATCAATGACAGTGGATGGATACATATGTTTTTGCATTAATTTGTTGATATATTTGCAGAAAAAAGTCAACAAAGTAAACAAAGTTAAAGACAAAACAACAAAATGTCAAAAATAAAATAAAATAAAATAAACAAAATAAGTAACAAAATCATCAAAGACAAATGAAATTATAATTAAAATGACGAAAAAATGTACAAAATAAGTGACACAGTTGGACATTCGGAGGCACCGTAGTTACCGTGGAAACACCATCATCTTCTACAACATTGATTCAGAACAGCAAGAGCATTGATTGACAAAAACAGCTAACATGATCAATAAAATGGACAAAAATGTATTAAAAAAAATTAACAAAATAAGTTACACAGACAAAATGTCACAAAGTGAAAAAAAATTACAGAAAAAAACAACAAAATGTAAAAAAAAAATAAAAACAAACAAAATAAGTAACAAAATCATCAAAAACAAATGAAATTATAATTAATATGACAAAAAAATTGACACAATAAGTGACCCATTTGGACGTTCAGAGGCTCCGTAGTTACTATGGAAACACCGTCATCTTCTACAACATTGATTCACCAGTAAAACTCATGGAGTTGGATCAATGACAGTGGATGGATACATATGTTTTTGTATTAATTTGTTGATATATTTGCAGAAAAAAGTCAACAAAGTAAACAAAGTTAAAGACAAAACAACAAAATGTTAAAAAAAAAACAAAAAAAACAAAATAAGTAACAAAATCATCAAAGACATGAAATTATAATTAAAATGACTAAAAAATGTACAAAATAAGTGACACATTTGGACATTCAGAGGCACCGTAGTTACCATGGAAACACCGTCATCTTCTACAACATTGATTCAGAACAGCAAGAGCATTGATTGACAAAAACAGCTAACATGATCAATAAAATGGACGAAAATGTATTTTTAAAAAAATTAACAAAATAAGTTACACAGACAAAATGTCACAAAGTGAAAAAAAAGTACAGAAAAAACAACAAAATGTAAACAAATAAAAACAAACAAAATAAATAAAATCATCAAAAACAAATGAAATTATAATTAATATGACAAAAAAATTGACAAAATAAGTGACCCATTTGGACGTTCAGAGGCTCCGTAGTTACCATGGAAACACCGTCATCTTCTACAACATTGATTCACCAGTAAAACTCATGGAGTTGGATCAATGACAGTGGATGGATACATATGTTTTTGCATTAATTTGTTGATATATTTGCAGAAAAAAGTCAACAAAGTAAACAAAGTTAAAGACAAAACAACAAAATGTTAAAAAAAAAATAAAATAAAATAAACAAAATAAGTAACAAAATCATCAAAGACATGAAATTATAATTAAAATGACAAAAAAATGTACAAAATAAGTGACACAGTTGTACATTCAGAGGCACCGTAGTTACCGTGGAAACACCGTCATCTTCTACAACATTGATTCAGAACAGCAAGAGCATTGATTGACAAAAACAGCTAACATGATCAATAAAATGGACAAAAATGTATAAAAAAAAAAATTAACAAAATAAGTTACACAGACAAAATGTCACAAAGTGAAAAAAATTACAGAAAAAACAACAAAATGTAAAAATATTAAAAACAAACAAAATAAATAACAAAATCATCAAAAACAAATGAAATTATAATTAATATGACAAAAAAATTGACAAAATAAGTGACCCATTTGGACGTTCAGAGGCTCCGTAGTTACTATGGAAACACCGTCATCTTCTACAACATTGATTCACCAGTAAAACTCATGGAGTTGGATCAATGACAGTGGATGGATACATATGTTTTTGCATTAATTTGTTGATATATTTGCAGAAAAAAGTCAACAAAGTAAACAAAGTTAAAGACAAAACAACAAAATGTAAAAAAAAAATAAATAAAATAAACAAAATAAGTAACAAAATCATCAAAGACATGAAATTATAATTAAAATGACGAAAAAATGTACAAAATAAGTGACACATTTGGACATTCAGAGGCACCGTAGTTACCATGGAGACACCGTCATCTTCTACAACATTGATTCAGAACAGCAAGAGCATTGATTGACAAAAACAGCTAACATGATCAATAAAATGGACAAAAATGTATAAAAAAAAATTTAACAAAATAAGTTACACAGACAAAATGTCACAAAGTGAAAAAAAATTACAGAAAAAAACAACAAAATGTAAAAAAAAAAATAAAAAAAAACAAAATAAGTAACAAAATCATCAAAAACAAATGAAATTATAATTAATATGACAAAAAAATTGACACAATAAGTGACCCATTTGGACGTTCAGAGGCTCCGTAGTTACCGTGGAAACACCGTCATCTTCTACAACATTGATTCACCAGTAAAACTCATGGAGTTGGATCAATGACAGTGGATGGATACATATGTTTTTGCATTAATTTGTTGATATATTTGCAGAAAAAAGTCAACAAAGTGAACAAAGTTAAAGACAAAACAACAAAATGTTAAAAAAAAAATAAAATAAAATAAAATAAACAAAATAAGTAACAAAATCATCAAAGACATGAAATTATAATTAAAATGACTAAAAAATTTACAAAATAAGTGACACATTTGGACATTCAGAGGCACCGTAGTTACCGTGGAAACACCGTCATCTTCTACAACATTGATTCAGAACAGCAAGAGCATTGATTGACAAAAACAGCTAACATGATCAATAAAATGGACGAAAATGTATTTTAAAAAAAATTAACAAAATAAGTTACACAGACAAAATGTCACAAAGTGAAAAAAAAGTACAGAAAAAACAACAAAATGTAAACAAATAAAAACAAACAAAATAAATAAAATCATCAAAAACAAATGAAATTATAATTAATATGACAAAAAAATTGACACAATAAGTGACCCATTTGGACGTTCAGAGGCTCCGTAGTTACCATGGAAACACCGTCATCTTCTACAACATTGATTCACCAGTAAAACTCATGGAGTTGGATCAATGACAGTGGATGGATACATATGTTTTTGCATTAATTTGTTGATATATTTGCAGAAAAAAGTCAACAAAGTAAACAAAGTTAAAGACAAAACAACAAAATGTTAAAAAAAAATAAAATAAAATAAACAAAATAAGTAACAAAATCATCAAAGACATGAAATTATAATTAAAATGACGAAAAAATGTACAAAATAAGTGACACAGTTGGACATTCAGAGGCACCGTAGTTACCGTGGAAACACCGTCATCTTCTACAACATTGATTCAGAACAGCAAGAGCATTGATTGACAAAAACAGCTAACATGATCAATAAAATGGACAAAAATGTATAAAAAAAAAATTTAACAAAATAAGTTACACAGACAAAATGTCACAAAGTGAAAAAAATTACAGAAAAAACAACAAAATGTAAAAATATTAAAAACAAACAAAATAAATAACAAAATCATCAAAAACAAATGAAATTATAATTAATATGACAAAAAAATTGACAAAATAAGTGACCCATTTGGACGTTCAGAGGCTCCGTAGTTACCGTGGAAACACCGTCATCTTCTACAACATTGATTCACCAGTAAAACTCATGGAGTTGGATCAATGACAGTGGATGGATACATATGTTTTTGCATTAATTTGTTGATATATTTGCAGAAAAAAGTCAACAAAGTAAACAAAGTTAAAGACAAAACAACAAAATGTCAAAAAAAAAAAAATAAAATAAACAAAATAAGTAACAAAATCATCAAAGACATGAAATTATAATTAAAATGACGAAAAAATGTACAAAATAAGTGACACATTTGGACATTCAGAGGCACCGTAGTTACCATGGAGACACCGTCATCTTCTACAACATTGATTCAGAACAGCAAGAGCATTGATTGACAAAAACAGCTAACATGATCAATAAAATGGACAAAAATGTATAAAAAAAAATTTAACAAAATAAGTTACACAGACAAAATGTCACAAAGTGAAAAAAAATTACAGAAAAAAACAACAAAATGTCAAAAAAAAAAAATAAAAACAAACAAAATAAGTAACAAAATCATCAAAAACAAATGAAATTATAATTAATATGACAAAAAAATTGACACAATAAGTGACCCATTTGGACGTTCAGAGGCTCCGTAGTTACCGTGGAAACACCGTCATCTTCTACAACATTGATTCACCAGTAAAACTCATGGAGTTGGATCAATGACAGTGGATGGATACATATGTTTTTGTATTAATTTGTTGATATATTTGCAGAAAAAAGTCAACAAAGTAAACAAAGTTAAAGACAAAACAACAAAATGTTAAAAAAAAATAAAATAAAATAAACAAAATAAGTAACAAAATCATCAAAGACATGAAATTATAATTAAAATGACTAAAAAATGTACAAAATAAGTGACACATTTGGACATTCAGAGGCACCGTAGTTACCGTGGAAACACCGTCATCTTCTACAACATTGATTCAGAACAGCAAGAGCATTGATTGACAAAAACAGCTAACATGATCAATAAAATGGACGAAAATGTATTTTAAAAAAAATTTAACAAAATAAGTTACACAGACAAAATGTCACAGAGTGAAAAAAAAGTACAGAAAAAACAACAAAATGTAAAAAAATAAAAACAAACAAAATGAGTAACAAAATCATCAAAAACAAATGAAATTATAATTAATATGACAAAAAAATTGGCAAAATAAGTGACCCATTTGGACGTTCAGAGGCTCCGTAGTTACCGTGGAAACACCGTCATCTTCTACAACATTGATTCACTAGTAAAACTCATGGAGTTGGATCAATGACAGTGGATGGATACACTGGGTTTACGTTCAGTTAATGAGAGATTTAACTGAAAATGTCGCATTTCCTTCAGTTTTCTCTGTTTTTCATATAATAACCCTCAACTTTAATCTGAGTTTTAATGAACATCTACGTGATCAGTTAAATAAATGTCAGTCCAGCTGTGATTTATAAGGCTGACAATTAATACTGAACAAACAAGAACTCAAACTAGGAATTCTGAAAGAGCTGCAGCATCTGAAACTGACCACAATGAACATTTGACAGATAAACAGAACCACAGTGCTGCAGTTCCACACTCAGTTTGTCTGTTATGGTTTGGGATTGTCTCTGTCAACTCACCATAGATTTTTATTAGCTTTTTTTTTTTTTTTTTTAAATTTCTATCAGTTACTAGAAATTCCAGGCGACCCCACATGTGGTCCTGACCCCAAGGTTGGAAAACACTGGGTTCACCTGTTTAACTCTGACCGTATTTTCAGGGGAAAGACGCCTAAACAGACATACCCAAAGTAAATGAAGAATTCCTTCACAATAATAAGGTTCATATGGATGTTCTTAGTGTCTGTGGACATTTAGAGACCTCACAGAACCTATTCCCATTGTCTAAAATATTGTATCTATTACAATGCCTGAGTAAACTGGAACAAACTAAAAGAGAAATTAGAATTTTTTATCCTCGCCTGTTTTTTTTCCGGCTGGATTGACGATGATATGCATAAATTAATTGTTCATGTCGGAGATTTTTAATAGCGTATATTTCACCCCACAAAGATTAAAAATCATGTTTGAACATTAAAGTTTGCACTAAAATACACTTTTGATGTACTTTTATTAACATTCAGGTCTAAACTTTGAGCAAAAGTTGAAAAAAAACAGCCATTGTCCTGATTTATTATATTTTTATAGTAGATGAATATTAATATAATTTTTCGGCCTGCAGGTGGGCCGATAGGGCTAAAGGGGTTAAAGCACAGGTGTCAAACATGCGGCCCGGGGGCCAAATCCGGCCCGCCAAAGGGTCCAGTCTGGCCCTTGGGATGAATTTGTGAAATGCAAAAATTACACTAAGATATTAATCATTTTAGTTCAGGTTCCACATTTAGACCAATTCAATCTCAGGTGGATCAGATCAGTAAAATACTATCATAGTGACATATAAATACTCACAACTCCAAATTTCTCTCTTTGTAAATGTAAATATTTTCATGTATTTACACTAAAACAAAGTATAATTTCACAAAAAATGTGAATAAATTGAAAAAATATGAACCTGAAATGTCTTAAGAGAGGTAAGTATAATTTTAACAATATTCTGCCTACTATTAAATGTTTTGTGTGTTTGTAGAGCTGCTGTGATCTGTAAGTTGTAACGAACATGTGAAAATGATAAACTGAAGCATAATATTATTAAAATTACATTTATTTTTTGAGTTTGTTCATGTTCTTCACAAGTAAACATTTTCATTCTTTAATTTTACTTACTCTAAAACATAGAGAAAATTTTGGAGTTGACATTATTTATATATTATGTTATTATTTTACTGGTTCGGCCCATTGCAGATCAAATTTAGCTGAATGTGGCCCTTGAACTAAAATGACTTTGACACCCCTGGGGTAAAGTAATCGCATTGGGATTTTCTGATTTTTTTTGTTGATGTTTATGCGACTTTTCTCCTGAAATTTGTGATTTATTTCCAAATGTTTCTTTATTTCCTTCTGTTTTTGCTACATGTTAAACTTTTCCACCGGTCGTCAGGTTGTTTCTTTGGATTTCCACTGTTTCCATATTCATACAAATGTGGATGTAGGTGTGTTGGTGCATGCATTCCTAGGATTTTAGAGCGTGCATGTGCATGTGTGTGTATGTGTGTGTGTGTGTTGCTGCCACACACACACACACACACACACACACACACACACACACACACACACATGCCCAGATCTGTGGCTTTGTACAGCTGCCGACCCTCGGAGAGGCGTGCTGGGGGCAGCGTGAGCCTCCAGTGCATCTATCATCGTGCTGACAGGGCTGCCGTCCCCACACACTGTTCAAAGTGAGATCTTCAGTATGGCTGCTTAGCAAATAATTGATGGGGTGCTTCCCGGTTTTTAAGGAGAGGAGCGGGTAGACGGCAGGCCAGCGACAAGCACTTTTAATGTGACGCGTGAATCACTCTTTCATGACCCATAAAGCCATCTGGAATAACAAAGCACCCGGCTGCCGTTTGGGTTTTTAGCCAGACTTTCACAAACTTAACACTCGAGTTGCTCTTTTTATATATATATTTTCCGCCTTATGCCTGATTCTCTGGATGTTCTCAGTCTTTTTAAGGTGTTTTAATTTAACCCTTAAAGACCCAAACATCCACCATTAACCAACACCATCTACTGATCTAAACTGTTGAATACCTGTTGATCCACTATTCCTATTAATACATGGAAATAACTGGTGTAAAATACAGTTCTTCATCTTTTCATGGGCAACACATATGACCCATTTGGACGTTCAGAGGCTCCGTAGTTACCGTGGAAACGCTGTCATCTTCTACAACATTGATTCACCAGTAAAACCCATGGAGTTGGATCAATGACGGTGAATGGACACACTGGGTTTATGTTCAGTTAATGAGAGATTTTGCTGAAAAAGTCACTTTTTCTTCAGTTTCCTCTTTCTGATATAAAAACCCACAACTTTAATCTGAGCTTTTATGAACATCGACATGATCAGTAAAATAAATGTTGGAAAACACCTGATTTTCACTTGAAAAAACACAAAATAAAGGAGATAATATGATAATAAATGGTGGTAAATCACTTAAGAAAGATTAAATACAGAGAACTGACACAAAAGTAGCACTGGGTCATTATGGGTTAAATTGAATATCTGATGCAGGGGTGTCAAACATACGGCCCGTGGGTTAAAACTGGTCCCCAGAGTGTTCAGTCCGGTTCGTGGGATGAATTTGTGCGATGCAAAACTCACACTGAAGATATTAACAACTAGAAGCACTTGGAGAGCGCAGACCTCCGCCAAGGCTGATCAGTGGCCCCCCCCGTGGGCCCCCCCACCCCCAATCACCACCAAAATGTAATCATTTCTTCCTTATCCCATTTCCAACAAAGCCTGAAAATTTCATCCAAATCTGTCCATAACTTTTTGAGTTATGTTGCACACTAACGGACAGACAAACAAACAAACAAACAGACAAACAAACAAACAAACCCTGGCAAAAACATAACCTCCTTGGCGGAGGTAATTAATCATCATTTTAGTTCAGGTTCCACAAACAGACGAATATGATGTAAAGTGGGTCAGACCGGCCAAATACTACTGAACACAGATCAACCTTAGTGTTCTTCCAGGACACATGCAGTAGAAACAGTGCTCTAGAATGGAATTTTTGTTGCATGACTCATGAAAACAACATAAAACAAGTGTTCAGAGAACGCAAACCTCCGCCAAGCACCCTGAACGGTGTGTATGTGTGGATTAACTATTTCAGTGGACATTGAAATGTCCACAGAGTCCACATTCCACAGTGGATGTGGACAATTTTGTACCAGATACAAGATATTGTTCTACGCTACGGGTGGATCAAATTGGAGGCTAATCAGAGTCGTTTTGAATTTTTTATGAATTTTCGAAAATTGCTGAATGATGACAGATAGGAAAATGTGAGATTTTGTGACCTTGCTGTGACCTTGAACTTTGGCCTACTGGGACCAAAATGTAATGGGTTGGTCCCAGGGCCTAGGCCTATCTGTGGGGAAGATTTGGGAAAGATGGGTGGAAGAGTTTTCCCATAAAGTTGCTAATAAACAAACAAACAAACAAACACACAAACAAACAAGAAAAGCTGGTCGGCTTGACGGACCAATCAGAGCCCGTCGAGCTGACCGCACCGCCTCCGCCTTGGGTGGTCTCTGGAGGAGGGAATCCCAGGTGTGAGAGAGGGTGTACGCCCCCTCGTCCCGGCTGATGGTGCCGCTCGTCCACTTCCTGATCTCTATTGCCTCCTTGATCCAACATTTGAGTTTTTGTCTCAGATGTTCTGATCGTGCCCTCATCCCTGTCCATGATGTGGTTGTGTCTCCTGCAGTGGTCTGTGATGGCCGATTTTAAGTTCTCCTGTTCGGCTTTTTCCTTCTGAGTCCGTGTGAATCTCCCCGCTGTCTCCTCCTCCTCTCCTCCTGATTGGTCCGTTGAGCCAACCAGCTGATAAATGACACGTCAGCAACACGTCGGATGACGCTTCTGAGGAAGACTGGAGTCACAGTTGAAACTGTCAAGCAGGTAACATCTAAAAACTATCCCTTGTCTGAACAAAAGAAAATAGTATATTTACATAAACAGAAGACAAAATGAACGTCGTTAGCCTTAAACAAGAAGAGCACTCAGAGAGGGCAGACCCCCCCCCCGATCACCACCAAAATGTCATCATTTCTTCCTTGTACCAGTATCAACATTTCCTGAAAATTTCATGAAAATCCATCCATAACTTTTTGAATTATCTTGATAATAAACAAACAAACAAACAAACAAACATGCAAACACACAAAGCCAAGTGATCACAATACCCCCTGGTGGAGGTAATAATATATATATTATTTGTCAAACATAATCTCATACGTAATTATAATAATCTCAAATATAAAAAGTGCTGTTTGCGTACAGTTAAAAATGTGTTTTTAAACCCTAAATTTTTTTTTTAAGTCTATAAAATAGTTTTAGCAGCAGATTTGTTGTGTCTTTATAATAATAATCACATATAAATAATGATAACTCCAAATGTTTCTCTTTGTTTTAGTGTAAAAAAGTGAAATTACATCAAACTATTTACATTTACAAACTAGAAGCACTCGGAGAGCGCAGACCTCCGCCAAGGCTGATCAGTGGCCCCCCCTGTGGGCCCCCCCACCCCCGATCACCACCAAAATGTAATCATTTCTTCCTTATCCCATTTCCAACAAACCCTGAAAATTTCATCCAAATCTGTCCATAACTTTTTGAGTTATGTTGCACACTAACGGACAGACAAACAAACAAACAAACCCTGGCAAAAACATAACCTCCTTGGCGGAGGTAATAATCCTGTCAGAAAAAATGTAAATAACCTGAACAAATAGGAACAACGTGACCTGTTTTAAGAGGAATTAGTGCAGTTTTACCAATATTCTGCCTGTTATTCAATGTTTTGTGTGTTTGTAGATCCACTGTGATCTGTAAGTTGTAGTGTACATGTATAAATGATCAACTGAGACATAATTTCATTAAAACTGTACGTATTTTTCTTTAGAAATGTCAGGTTGTTCAGGTAATTCACATTTTTTTAAAGGATAGTGTATAGATATAAACATTTATATGACGTAATTTTACTTTTTTCATCCTAAAACACGGAGAAAAGTTTGGAATTGTCATTATTTATAGGTTATTATGTTGTTATTTTACTTGTCTGACCCATTTGAGAGCATACTGGTGTGAATGTGGAACCTGAACTAAAATAAATTTGACATCCTTGATTGAATGCAACCCCTGACTATTTACCTTAAGCAACAACAAACGTACAAACACGATAAATGTCCATATATTTAATAGTAGATGGTTGTTGTCTGGATGATAAAAGACTGTTGGAATCTCTTATCAGATGCTAAACACTGTGTACAAAGTCAGACTCCAACACCACACAGTACATCAGTGCCTTATCAGAGGTTCCACCTGTGTGAGCGCTGCTTCAGCTTATGTTTTGGTTTTGGCAGCTTCTGTTTTGTTTAATGCTTTATTTTTTTTTTTTTGTGAAATGCATGAGTTACTGCCCAGACGTCCTCCAAGAAACTTGAAGAAAACAAGACTACAGCTGAAACGAAACATGGAAATTATAACTGTGGTTTGATAGGATCATAATTAGAGACATTACGTGTTAAATTGGGGGCGTGTTGAGCCGCATTATGTAATAAATTCTCACTATGTAATAAAAGTTCAAAATGTAATAAGAATGTCATGTCATCTTGTAATACAGCCGCATTATGTAATAAACTGACGCATTTTGTTATAAACTACGTCAACGCATTATATAGTAAATTTTTTCACATTACGTAGTAAGTTATTACAGTTGGAGAAATTTATTAAAAAAGGCACTTGACACTAGGGCTGCACGATTTTGGCAAAAAATAAAATCCTGATTTTTTTCCTCTAAAAACTCAATTTTCGATTTCGATTTTTGGGTAAAACTACAAAAGACGACAGAAGTCAGCATGTCGTTGTCATGAGCAGCCCACAATGCAAGGCACTGCTCCGACCTCAAATCTGTGATGGTATCACATGATGAACCTACAAAAGTTTTTTTTTCTTCATTAAATCTTTATTGAATGAAGTAGAGTATACAAACAATGTATACAACAAGAAAATAACAGAGCAAGTTTGCCGGGGGGAATACACTACAATACAATGTCCAAATCTGAGCAAATACTGATGGTTTTTAGAGCCTTTTTGTTTCCACATTTATCTAACAGCTTTAAATAAAGTTCAACATCTTTCAAAAAATAAATAATATTTGGTTTTGTGTTACAGAACTTACATTTGTGAATTAAAAATTTAGCAAGTAAGAGAACTAAATTAATTCTAAAAAAAAAAAAAAAAAATGTACGGTAGCCCGCAGGCGCACGGCCCGGGGGCATAAGAAAAAGATGAAATCGATTTCACGATTTCCCTTTTTTAAAAATTGTCCTAATTAAAAAATCCGATTTCAATTTAAAATCAATTAATCATGCAGCCCTACTTGACACACTTTTATTTTTTAAAAAAAAGTGTAAAACATGGTTCATTATGTAATAACAATCCAGATTAATACATTTCAGAGCAGTTTAGAAGAAATTAGTCACAGGAGCTACACAGGAGCTACATACATTTCTCAAATTGTAATAACTTACTACATAATGTGAAAAAATGTACTACAGAATACATTGAGGTAGTTTATTACAAAATGTGTCAGTTTATTACATAATGCGGCTTTATTACAAGATGACGTGACATTCTTATTACATTTTGAACTTTTTTTACATAATGGGAACTTATTACATAATGCGGCTCAACAGGGCGGCCGTGGCTCAGGTGGTAGAGCGGGTCGTCCAATAACCAAAGGGTTGGCGGTTTGAATCCCGCTCTATCCTAGTCAGTCCGTTGTGTCCTTGGGCAAGACACTTCACCCCCCTTGCCTCTAGTGCACAGGTGTCAAACATGCGGCCCGGGGGCCAAATCTGGCCCTCCAGAGGGTCCAGTCCGGCCCTTTGGATGAATGTGTGAAATGCAAAAATTACACTAAGATAATAACAGTCATTTTAGTTCAGGTTCCACTAGGGCTGTGCAATTAATTGAAATTCAATTACGATTTCAATTATTACACGCAACGATTACAAAAATTATGTAATCGAGAAAAAACGATTATTAATTTTGAGTCGTTTTAATTCACACGTACGCAAGCTCCCATGAGCTGCTCAGCCCCGCCCCCCTCTAAGCTACTGCTGCCTGCTAGCCGGCAGGTCCACCCCAAGAGGAAAGTTGTACCTAGCGGTCTGGAAAAACGGCAGGAGAATCACAGCAGAAGTGCTTGGTAAACAAAAAAGGCAAGTCCAATTCAATTGTATGGAATCACTTTGGGTTTGATGAAGAAGACGAAGAGCAAAAACACATCATGTGCAAAAAGTGTTTCGTAGTTGTGTCCGCACCGACCGCTAACACAACAAACCTTTGTAACCATCTAAAGTTTAACCACCGCCACCGTTATCGTAATCTTATGAAAAACTAAAACACATAAAAACAACTTCGTCCGCAATGCAATCTTCAGTCTCCGAATCTCTTTATGCTGTAACTCCCGTATTAACCTAACCCTAACCCGTATAACCCTAACGTACGTATTCTAGATGGCTGATGTATACAGAAGGCCTGAACTGAAACCTCACGGCACGCCACTGAATTTACTGTTTCATACTACATTGAACATACTTGAATTTATAATTTGCACTTTACATGAGTTTTTTTTTTATTGCTACAGTTCTATGGCAAGTCTATAGCAGTTTAATTCCAGTGCACTATTTATTTACAAAAGGAAACATACTTGAATTTACAGTACACTTATTTGCATTCAAAGATTTTTTTGTTTCATACAAAAGTGAACATACTTTGTTTTAGTGGTTAAAAGCTTATTTATGTTTAAAGAGTATATTTTACATTGTTTTGCAAGAAAAAAATAAACAACTTTAAGGTTAACAAATAATCGTTTTTAATAATTGTGATTTCAATTATTACTAAAATAATCGTGATTTTTTTTTTTTTCTATAATCGAGCAGCCCTAGGTTCCACATTCAGACCAATATGATCTGAAGTGGGTTGGATCAGGATAATACTATGGTAATAACCTATAAATACCCACAACTCCAATTTTTTTTTTCTTTTCAAATGTAAACATTTTCATGTATTTACACTAAAACAAAGTATAATTTCACAAAAACTCTGAATAGCCTGAAATCTTGCAAGAGAAGCAAATGCAATTTTAATAATATTATGTCTGTAAATCTGTAAATGATAAACTGAGGCATAATATTAAGATTGCACTTATTTATTCAGTTTGTTCATGTTATTCACATTATTTTAAAGGATAGTTTGTAGATGTAAACCTTTTCGTAATGTAATTTTACTTGTTTCGCTCTAAAACATAGAGAAAAGTTTGGAGTTGGCATTATTTATAAATTATTATGTTATTATTTTACTGGTCCGGCCCACTGCAGATCAAATATAGCTGAATGTGGAACTGAACTAAAATGAGTTTGACAGCCCTGCTCTAGTGCCACTCACACTGGTGTATGAATGCGTACGAATGTTTGGTGGTGGTGGGAGGGGCTGTAGGCGCGAATTGGACGCTTCTGTCAGTCTGCCCCAGGACAACTGTGGATACATACAGGGTGGGGAAGCAAAATTTACAATGAACATTTAGTTGTTTTTTCTCAGCAGGCACTACGTCAACTGTTTTGAAACCAAACATATACTGATGTCATAATCATACCTAACACTATTATCCATACCTTTTCACAAACTTTTGCCCATATGAGTAATCAGGAAAGCAAACGTCAAAGAGTGTGTGATTTGCTGAATGCGCTCGTCACACCAAAGGAGATTTTGCGATAAATCTGTCATTTCTGTGCTTCAGAACAGCATCGACAGTGAAGATCTTTTCTTCTGAACAGATCGTTCCAATGGAGGACTTTTTCTTGAACCATGTAATAACTTTCTTGCACCTTTCCAATCTCTTTTCCTTCATAGCTGTTGTCAACAAGTGTTTCGGTGTTCTTGTGTAAGATTTTAACTTCAAATCATATTTTACTGCATTTCTAACGGTTTTGTTGTCTACCTGTTGAGCCGCATTATGTAATAAATTCCCATTATATAATAAAAGTTCAAAATGTAATAAGAATGTCACGTCATCTTGTAATGAAGCCGCATTATGTAATAAACTGACACATTTTGTAATAAACTATGTTAACGCATTATGTAGTGAATTTTTTCACATTATGTAGGAAGTTATTACAATTTGAGAAATTTATTGCAAAATGCACTTGACACAGTTTTATTTAAAAAATGTAATAACATGGTTCATTTTGTAATAACAATCCAAATTAATATAAATTCAGAGCAATTTTGGAGAAATTACTCACAGGAGCTACAGGTAATGGAATCAGAACTTTAACCACACAGTTTAAACATTAATTTAGCACATTACATTTTCCTGAAAATAAAAATGTGTCAAGTGCATTTTGTAATAAATTTCTCAAATTGTAATAACTTACTGCATAATGTGAAAAAATTTAGTACATAATGCATTGAGGTAGTTTATTACAAAATACGTCAGTTTATTACATAATGTGGCTTTATTACAGAATGACGTGACATTCTTATTATGTTTTGAACTTTTATTACATGATGGGAATTTATGACATAATGTGGCTCAACACTACCTCAAGTTCAGCTGCCATTTTTCTCATGGATTTGTTTGGATCCTTTAGGATTTTGGATTTAAGAGCTTTAATAAAAGCTTTGGTACGTTTTTTGTTGCTTCCTCCACTTCCAGACTTTCTGGTAATAGTTTTGCTCATAGTCATTCTCTTCTTTCCATTATAAACAGTCTTTATGGACACTCCAACTATTTTTGAAATCTCCTTTGGTGTGACGAGTGCATTCAGCAAATCACACACTCTTTGACGTTTGCTTTCCTGATTACTCATATGGGCCAAAGTTTCTGAAAAGGTATGGATAATAGTGTTAGGTATGATTATGACATCAGTATATGTTTGGTTTCAAAACAATTGACGTAGTGCCTGCTGAGAAAAAACAACTAAATGTTCATTGTAAATTTTGCTTCCCCACCCTGTATGTAGTTTACCACCACCAGAGGGAGAATGTGAGAGCGAATCAATAATGGGTCAAGTCACGTGGTTATGTAGGGAGTGCCCGACTACATTTTATACTCTAATACAAAAAGTATTTAAGCTAGAGACATGAATAACACATCATTTTAAAGGTATGAACTAGTACTTGAAGCTCATAAAAAGAAACAAAAGCTACAGTGCCATCTTGTGCCATAAAAATTTGAAAAACTGCATGGTTATGTAGAGAAACAAAAATTAACATCGAAATGTTCCTTTTTTCTAAGCGTTTTAAAAGTGCGGTTCATACCAGCTGACAGACTGCTCAAGTTGAGTCTCATCAATATCCTGTCATAACTACCCTTTGATCTCAATGAAGAGGAAATATTTTCCAGAGAATGTAATATTCATGTATACCAAATCCATATGAAGACAATAGAATATCATAATTATTGATTTGAAAAGTTAAATCTATAGAAAGTGAAAGAAAAAAAAAATCCTTCACAAGCAGCTATTTCATGTCGAGACCTATTTTTGGTTATGTAGGGAAAAAGAATAAACCTTTTTTTTTTTTATTAGTGACAAAATAATCTTAAATTCCAATGAAGCCATTCTTAAGCAGAGGGTTAAATGCTTTCTTTCAGAAATTTCCATTGGTTTAGCTCATTTGATTAATGAGTAATTAAAAAAAAAAAAAAAAACATGTTTTTTGAGAAAAGTGAAATTCCCTACATAACCGGCACCATCTGATATTAAAATTCTTTAAAAAGCGATTCACACCAATTTTTCAGACAAAATGATTTTTATAATGATAAAAGGGTGTGTAAAAGGGCATAAAACTATATTGAAAACAGAAATATGTGATTGAGATTTCAAATTATAGCAGTGGTAAGTTCTGTTATTATTTATTCTTAGAGAACTTTCCGAGGGACTGAATTTAGTTTGTATAAAAAGTTCCAAAATTTTCTTGAAAATGCTTTTTTGGCCAAAATTTTAATGGATTTAGAAACTTAAGATGTTATACTATTGAACTACAAAAAGTTTGAAATCATTATCTCTGTTCTAATTTTTTGATTCAAAGTCAACAGGCGCGTGACTTGACCCTAATGTAAAGCGCTTTGGGTGTCTAGAAGAGCGCTATATAAAATCCAATCTATTATTATTATTATTATTATTATTAAATATTAGAGGTTCAGTTTGTAAGATTTGCATTTCTGCAGTAGGAGCTGGTCAGTTTTTGGTTTTAGCCACGTTAACGTTGAAAGCGTGGCTCGAGATCACACTGTTCTCTGACAAACTTTGTGTGTGGTTTGAACTCATACTTTATAAATGATGCTCCAGCTGACTCCACTGGGATTGGTTCATTAGATGCGACCATATGAAAATAGCTAGTACAAGCTAACTATGCTACTGCTGCTAGCTTAGCAAGCTAATGGCTAAGATGGCAGCAGCATAAAAATACAACATAGAGTTGAAAGATTTATCTTTAGCAGATCATGGCATCAGATGATGACATTCTTTTGACATTTTCCAAAACACAACAACATAAAATGAAAACAACACATGAGCTGACTATAGACGTGATAAAAAAATTTAAAAAAAAAAGCTCCAGTTTTCACCAATCCGGACATAAAAGGACAGAAGAGATAAATATCAATCAAAAGAATGATTGTGATAAAAGATGGAACTAGAAAAGCACTTGGAGAGCTCAGACCTCCACCAAGGCACAGCAGTCCCCAGTTTTATTTTAAAATACTCAACAGATAACTGTAGGAATGGTACATATTTTATTTCTGTCTTTTTTTTTTTTTTTTTTTTTTTTCAATATGTGTAGAATTGCTATCTATTCAATTTTATTTTATGTATTTATTTTTGCTTTCATAATCTTGATGTCTTCTGGTAAATATATTTACATGTTTATGTTTATATTTAAGTTGGGGGTGGGAACTTGTGTTCAAAAAGAGTAAAAATGTAAAGATTGTATGATGCATCTGTGTAATGCTGTTAAAAATCCACAAATAAAAATATAAAAAAAAAAAAAATGCTCAACAGATGTTTACTTCATCCCAATTACAAGCAACATAAAAAGCGTCTATGTTTAATATTGGCCTTTTGCCTTTGCTAGATCACATTTATGAATTAAAGTGCTACTTGTTTTTTGTTTGTTTTTTTTAATTAAATGTAATATTATCAAGATGTGAGAGGAAAAAATTCATAAGAAAAATAATTACTCATCATTTTTCTTTTAATAAAAAATGAATACGCATCCCACAGACCCAAACACCATACAAGGGTTAAATGGACAAATAAAGAATCTTAATCTTTTTTTTTTTTTTTTTTTTTTTTTTTTAATCTTAATCTTAAAGCCCAGTAGTTTTTGTTTTTGGGCTCATTTTTTCTAAATCAGGACAGTTGCTTTTTGACACCTGGTTGAACTCCAAAAAGCAGTTACACGGTCAAAACTTGGTAAAAACACCTAGTAAAATGGCCAAACTAAAACTTAGGGACAGTGATAAATGCTGGAGGGGCCAGAAGGAAGTGGGAACTCTTGTACACATGTTATGTTCTTGTGAAAAAAATGTACAGCTGTGGGAAGGGGTTGTTACCCTCTTAAATGATTTCTTCCGAATGCAACTGTCCAAGACTCCAGCTCTGTGTGTTTTGGGTCTGCTGCCAGACAATAACACTCTGACTGCAAGACAGAGACTGTGGATACGTTTAGCTACTACTACAGGATGTAGAATAATTCTGACACACTGGAAGTCATCTAGTCCCTGCTGTTTTAAGGAACAGGTTGAATTGATGACAAGAATGGCTACCTTTGAGTCAGTCACATCCAGAGTAATGGGGAGAGAAGACGTTTTCAATAAAGTCTGGAGCTCCTTTCTGACGTCAGTAGAGAGGATGTCTATATAAATGTAAGGCGCCGGGTGTGGTCTGACCTAATCCAGTATACTGACTGAGAGGCAGAATAAGAGGACAAATGTAGAACTTAAATGTAAGGCACAAGTGGTGTTTTTTTTTTGTTTTTTTTTTAGTTTGTTTGCTGGTGTTTGTTAGTGTTTGTCTTACGTGCATATTTGAAAACCAGACAGTGGATGATGTTTATGTCTTCTATTTTGTGATGATGGCATATATTGTACTGTCTGTCAAAATATCAATTAAAAAAAAAAAAAAAAAAAAACTTGGTAAAAACACAGTAAAAAAAAAAAAAAAAACACCAAAAGACTGCAAACAACAGTAAAAACAAAAATTCAACAGGAAAACAGTGGAGGAAAAAAAAAAGCCCACACCATAAAAAACACAGTAAAAAATTAAGGAAAATCACCACAACACTACAAACAACAGTAGCAACAAAAACCGAGGAGGAAAACTGTAAACAAAAAAAAAAAAAAAAAGCCCAAATGTCTATTTTTATAGCAAGTCTCAGTCTTTATAGCCCTCACTGCTGTGTGTTTTACCCCCCATTCCATCGGTGATGGGCGGTGAACTGAGCATGCTCAGATGTCGTTTTGAAATGTTTCCTATGTAAAATCACACATTCAGATCGCTCACCACAGACACGTCAGGGGTTAAAGGGTTAAACACAAAAACCCAAACTTTCTGGTAAAACACTGCCCCCTACTGTTCATAGTTGGACTTTGTGTGTTAATGGTAACCTTCCACTTTGACCCTTTAAGTTTTTGTTTTTAACTTGCATGTTAAAGTTGGGCGTCGTACTGTTCTGTAGGACCATCATGCCTCAGTGCTTCAGACTCCAGATCAGTGTGCGTAATACTTCTACCACCGCCCAAGACAATAAATAAATCTGAAATAGTGGCCAGTTGTAAAACACAAACTCCGAAGTTCTCTCGGCTCTTGCCAAAAATAAGAAATCCTCTTGGCCTGACATCTGTATTGACAGAACAGAGAGTGATGGCTGCGCCGTCTGCGTGCTGTCGTTCCACTTCCTGTTATTGTCCAGCATGTTTGAATGGCGTCTGGAGCCCACTGCACCTTCCCAGCAGATGGACTGCAAATATGGCCTCTGATTTATCTGGCCACTGATTAACTGTGAGAAAACAACACTCCACCAAATGTGTATGTGTATGTGTGTGGTGGGTGGCGGTGGTGGGGAGAACGCTAATATATTCATGAAAATGTATTCATAAAAAATGATAATTGTGATCGAAACCCCTCCGTGGCTCAGAGGATGAGTCAATAAAAAGCAGGCGAAATTGACAGGCGCCTGTTATATGGACAGCACTTGCAATAACAGATGGGGGGGCAGAGGGATGGACTGTGCACGGGCGCCTGATTGATCACACTGAAGTGGGTGAGTGTTAAAATGTTACGCAACAAGCTTTTATTTCCTTCCCTTGCACTGCCTCATCATACATGATTCTTCTACGGTGAGAGGAATATTTTCTTAATTCTATTTCAGTCCGCTGCCACATCTGAACACTCACTAACATTATTGACTGTGTGAGTCTGAGCTACAAAGTCATTCAGGGTTAATAACAACTGATTCCACTGACTACAACTGGAAACGTGAAACACAAACGTAGAGACACAGATGCAGATTTCTAGGGATTTTTTTTGTTTGTTTTTTTTCCTTTGTCAGACTTAATCTCCTTTGTGAACGTTTAGCAGCTGTTATTAATATTTCAATACCAAAATAGGGAGGAAATAGTGCTATTTTTATCGTAATCATGTTAAAATAGTGTAAATAGACTCATCCACTGAAGATATTTCACAGTTTAAATCATGGATCATGATGTTACTGTTGCTCTTTTTGGTCATATCCATCCAACATATCAACACACTTTATTTGTTCTGCGTAAAAGTAAATTGTATATAGTTATTCTATGGTTAGAGGAATATTTTCTTAATTCTATTTCAGTCCGCTGCCACATCTGAACACTCACTAACATTATTGACTGTGTGAGTCTGAGCTACAAAGTCATGTAGGGTTAATAACAACTGATTCCACTGACTACAACTGGAAACGTTAAACACAAACGTAGAGAAACAGATGCAGATTTCTAGGGATTTTTTTTTTGTTTGTTTTTATTTTCCTTTGTCAGACTTAATCTCCTTTGTGAACATTTAGCGGCTATTATTCATATTTCATTACCAAAATAGTGTGGAAATAGTGCTATTTTTATCGTAATCACGTGTTAAAATTGTGTAAAAAAATTCATCCACTGAAGATACTGTTGCTCTTTTTGGTCATATCCATCCAACTTATCAACACACTTTATTTGTTCTGCGTAAAACTAAATCGTATATGATTCTTCTACGGTGAGAGGAATGTTTTCCTAATTCTATTTCAGTCCGCTGCCACATCTGAACACTCACTAACATTATTGACTGTGTGAGTCTGAGCTACAAAGTCATGTAGGGTTAATAACAACTGATTCCACTGACTACAACTGGAAACGTTAGCTTAAAAGAGAAACACAAACGTAGAGAAACAGATGCAGATTTCTAGGGATTTTTTTTTTTCCTTTGTCAGAGTTCAGCTCCCTTTTTAATGTTTAGCGGCTATTATTAATATTTCAGTGCTAGGGATGTCCGATATTGAGTTTTTTGCCAAAAACCGATATGCCGATACTGTCTAACGCTTAATTTCTGATTCCGATATCTACCGATACCGCTGCCGATATATGTGGGATATTAAACTAATTTTAGGTAACATCACATATCTCCTGTCATGGAATTAACACATCATGCCTAATTTTATTGTGATGCTCCATTGGATGCATTCTCAAATGCAACAAGGCTTTTAAAATGTAAACACTGTCTGTGCAAAGAATACATACTTCAACTGAAGTTGTGGAAAAAATGCCATATTTATTTATTTTCTCTCCCTCCCTCCATGAGTCTATGACAGTGTGGTAACTCTACTGTACAGTTTTGAAAACTGCACATTTCTTTCAGCTACAAACAATGCTTCATTTACACGTCAGTAAATGTCGGTGAAATCAAGGCATTTTTTATTGGTTTTAATGATAGGCAAAAATACCGATAATGGTGTTCACCGATATTACATTTTTATGCCAATATTGGGCCGATAATATCGGTGGGCCGATATTATTGGACATCCCTATTCAGTACCAAAATAGTGCAGAAACAGTGCAATTTTTAATGTAATCACACGTTAAAATAGTGTAAATAGACTCATCCACTGAAGATATTTCACAGTTTAAACCATGGATCATGATGTTACTGTTGCTTTTTTTGGTCATATCCATCCAACGTATCAACACACTTTATTTGTTCTGCGTAAAAGTAAATTGTATATAGTTATTCTATGGTTAGAGGAATATTTTCTTAATTCTATTTCAGTCCGCTGCCACATCTGAACACTCACTAACATTATTGACTGTGTGAGTCTGAGCTACAAAGTCATGTAGGGTTAATAACAACTGATTCCACTGACTACAACTGGAAACGTTAGCTTAAAAGAGAAACACAAACATAGAGAAACAGATGCAGATCCAGCTCTTTTCTTCACAAAGTTTTTTCTTCCCTCCCTTTTCTTTTCTTTTCTTCTCTGTCCTATCTTATCTTTCTTTTCTTTCTCATCTTTCTCTTCTTATCTTATCTTTTCTTTCTTTTCTTATCTTATCTTTTCTTATCTTATCTTTTCTTTCTTTTCTTATCTTATATTTCACTTGCAAACCCCACTACCTACACTATCTATAGTTTTTTTGGAACAAAACTTCATTTAAAATCTATTTAGAAAACACATTTTTTATTTGTGATGCTTTTAATGATATTTTCTTCTCTTTACTGTCTCTCCTTCTTCTTCTTCTACTTTTTTTTTTTTTTTAGTTTAATCTCATGGCCGTTTCTCAATCCTCAGTTTGCAGAGTACAGTTTTAGGAACTTGGTGAGTACGGTCTTTGTCAGAACGGTCCCAGAGTTCAGACTTCCTTAGAACACCAGCCTGTCTGGAATTGAACAGCTGCTACTGGTGAACTGTAACCCTGTCTCTGCTGTTTTTGGGATCTTTTTTGGAGACACTAGATAGATAATTTTGTTCCATGGAATACAATGACAATAAAGTATCTCATTTTATCTTATCTTATCTTATCTTATCTTATTTTGTGTTACCTTATCTTATCTTATTTTATCTTATCTTATGTTTTTGCCAGCGTTGGTTTGTCTGTCTGTTTGTCTGTCTGTGTGCAAGATAACTCAAAAAGTTATGGATGGATTTGGATGAAAATTTCAGGAAATGTTGATACTGGCACAAGGAACAAATGATTAAATTTTGGTGGTGATGGGGGGGGGGTTCGACCTGCCTTGGCAGAGGTCTGCGCCCTCCAAGTGCTTTTCTAGTTTTATCTTGTCTTACCTTGTTTTATCTTATCTTATCCTATTTTATCTTATCATAACTTATTTTATCTTGTCTTAACTTATCTTGTCTTATCTTATCCTATTTTATCTTAATATATCTTATCTTATCTTGTCCTATTTTATCTTATCTTAACTTATTTTATCTTGTCTTATCTTATCCTGTCTTATCTTATTTTGTCTTACCTTATAATTAAATTAAATGATTAAATGACTAAATGATTAAATTTTGGAGGTGATTGGCAAGCCTCCCCCCCCCCCGATCACCACCAAAATTTAATCATTTCTTCCTTGTGCCAGTATCAACATTTCCTGAAAATTTCATGAAAATCTGTCCATAACTATTTGCGTTATCTTGCTAACAAACAAACAAACAAACAAACAAACAAACAAACAAACAAACAGACAAATAAACATGCATGTACACAAAGCAAAGCGATCACAACACCTCCTGGTGGAGGTAATGAAAGTGATATGTGTGCAGGTTTATCACCTGGGTTACACTTATCTTATCCTGTCTTATCTTATCTTGTCTTATCTTATCTTATCTTGTCTTATCTTATCTTATCTTATCTTGTCTTATCTTGTCTTATCTTATCTTGTTGTCTATAACAGACACAGATCCGTACTTTTCCAGCTCTTTTCTCCACAAAGTTTTTTTTGTGTGTGTTTTTTTGTTTTTTTTTTCCCTCGTCAGACTTCAGCTCCCTCGTTGTGTGAGCGTTTAGCGGCGAGTTGGACAAGACTCAGACATAGATGAATGTCAGCCATTATCGCGGGCGGCCATTTGTGCTGGTATTTGACTCACTAATGATCGTCTTCCAGGCGGGGTTCATCAGCTTCAGTGCCGACACACACACACACACACACACACACACACACACACTCAGACCCAGAATCAAACTCGGGGCTAATTTGTTCCTCTAGTTTATCGTTTCACCACAACAATCAGCTCGTACACACATGCACAGCCTCGCCTTTTTAACACATTCACTCTGAATATGTCTTTCATGGGCTTTTACTGAGACGCTTTGGCAACAGGTACATCAGCCCCGGTTTGGACCCCCCCCCCTCCCCCCCGACTCACCTGGACCTAGCACCTGGTTCTGTGGACGGTGGGTGTGGGGGTGTTTATTTGTGTGTGTTTTAGGAATAAATCACCAACAACTGAAGCTGCAAAGGGACAAAAGTGTGTGTTCTGGGCCAAAACCACAAACTGGAAGAAACAGTAACTGGGAATAGGTCTGTTTATTTGGAATGATGGATTTTTCAGACGACCAGAGAATAAATGTGCAAACGAGCGAGTCCGTGAACTTTTGGACTCTTGACTGGCAAAACAGGAGTGTACAAGGAAACCCACGGGTGCTGATCTGAAGATGATGGTTTAATTATGGGTGGGATATTGTTTATTACCTCCACCAAAGAACGGCAGAGGTTATGTTTTCATCAGGTTTGTTTGTCTGTGTGCAAGATAACTCAAACAGTTATGGATGGATTTGGATGACATTTTCAGGAAATGTTGATACTGGCACAAAGAACATCAGCCGTGGTGGAGGTCTGCGCTTTCCGAGTGCTTTTCTTGTTGTTTATTGTTTATACGGATCTCCATTAGTTTCCACCATAATGGTTGCTACTCTTCCTACACTGCACTGTAAGCCCGGACAAGTAGAGTTTAGTCAAAAAATTTGAGGCAAGTGATTGCACTTAAATGATTTGAGTTATGATCGACTAATCAGCTGGTTTAAGTAGGTTCAGCTTTAACGCTAAAAGTATTGAACTTAAACTATTAAGTAGAAAACACTAAAAGACAAGTTATTTGTACTTTAAATCTGTTGTAAAATCAGCCCCACTATCCAACCATTCAACTCAGCATTTTAGGTTACACTGACTAATTTTCTCAGTTGCAGCCAGATTTATCATTGATTAAACAACTATTTTTAAGTTAATCAAACTCAAAATCCTATTCCCGACGAAAATAGTTATGACATTATTCGACTTAATATATTGTAACATGAATGGAAGTTAGCTCAATGTCATTTACCAGTACAGGAAGTGCTTTAAATTTGACAAGACATTAAAATTTCCATTGTACAATAACAGTCACAGATGAACAGTGAAGCCATTGTTCTTCCTCTGGCTCTGACTCATGGTGCAGCTGTACAAAAATACAAAAACAAACACAAAAAGACCAGTAAACACTGACATACACACATTAAATCCAAATTAACACTAACACCACAACCCCGCTGAACTTCCGGGCTTACAGTGTGTAAGCCCAGACTTTGTATTTACTAAAATGCTTTAATTACAATGTACTTAAAAGATTTAAGTTTTATGACATTACTCTAAAATGTTCAGTATATTCTACTAATTTGTAGTCATAGTCAAAAGAGCGAAAAAGTTGAAGTTGAATGGATTCAAATCCCTCAGTTTTAGTCATGACCACACCTTTTTATCTCCACATTGCATTGTGGGTATTGGGCATGTTGTAAATGTGTTCTTTTTCTGTGCAGGGGTTCAGTGGGGTTGTGCTGTTAGTGTTCATTTGGACCGAATTTGTGTATGGCAGTGTTTATTGTCCTTTTTGTGTTTGTTTTTGTATTTTTGTAGAGCTGCACCATGAGTCAGAGCCAGAAGAAGAACTATGGCTTTACTGTTCATATAAGAATGTTCTTGTACTATGAAAATCTTAATGCTTTGTCATATTAAAAGCACTTCCTGTACTGGCAAATTACAATGAGCTAACTTCCTGCGTAACTTCCATCCACACTACAATATATTAAGTTGAATAATTATACAAAGCCATTTATATTGTAAAAGATTTTAATTTAAATCAGTTTGGAATTGAGTCCAATGAACTGATGATATTAAGTCTAATGGTTGATGGTTTATAACATGTAAACGGTTACAGATATCAATATAGTTACTAGTGATCACTGATAGAAGTCATATATGGACTATTATTTGGGTCCTTTGACCTTGAGTGACCTTGAAGGGTCAAACTCAAGGTCACCAATTTTTACATTTCACCAATCTTCTCCAAAATTACTAGTTGGATTCATTTCAAATTTTTTGATGTAGCTTCCTTGGGACAATGCCTATAAAGTTCATTTAACATTTTCAGCTTCAGCAAAGTAAGTTATCACTCTTGAAAACTGAAAACCATATTAAGAACTAATATGAAAAATGTCAAACTGAAAAAAGAAAAAAAAGAAACGAAATTCAAATAAAAACGGGTGTTTATTTCAAAACTATAAGAACTTTCCAAATTACTCGTCTTTATTAACTCCTTGACCCAGGTATTAATTCCTATTTTAATACCAAAATAGTGTGGATGTTGTGCTGTTTTTTTATGTAATTGTCTTAAAACAGTGTAAACAGTATAATGACAGTTTAAACCGTGGATCATGATGTTGCTGATACACTTTGTGATATTTGTATTTGTATTTATATTTAAACAATACACAAAAGAGAAAGAAAGAATAAAAATACTACATAATTAAAATGATAATAAACAATTTTAAAAAATCAAACAATACAAAACGTTAAATTTTTTCGTAAATTAGAGTCATTTTCAGAAGCTTTTTAACCTTGTGAAGCCTGAACCATTACAGCATTGACAAAAAATTCCAGTTCTTTGAAACTGGAGCCTTTATTGGTCCTTCCAAACAACCCCCCAATTTTTTTTTTTTTTTTTGTCAATATCAATTTCCATGTATGAGTTTTAATTTTGTATCATATTTGATCCATCCGGTCTCAATGCACAAATATTACTATTTTTGAACAAACAAAACCATAATATAACTCAAACATGTCTAATAAATTGGTAATTCCTTTTTCAAAATGGTCCCAGTTCTTCCTCCTTCCTCATTAATGACAGTCTTGTAGTGTCACTGGAAAGGCCTCTGCTGAATGAACTCCTCCCCCTGGTGGATTATCTGTGTATTGCATGTATCTAATTGTATACGTCAGGTTTTTCAAGAAGAAAAATATCACCACACTGATCAAGTAGAGGGCTTCAAAACTCATGTATCAAATGCGATACATTTGGCGTTATAGGGTTTTGTTTTTTTTTTTATTTGCACAAAATAAAAACAGCAGTAGAAAACACAACAACATTCAAACAAGTAACAAAATTGTGCAGGAGAGGTTAGAAGCCAAAAAGAAGGCTTATATAAATACCTCCCCCGAAAAGAACAATACACACAAAAAAAAAGAATTAAAAAATACAATATAACTGAAATAATAAACTACAGTAAAAACAATAAAAATGTAATCCACATTACAAATCATCAAATACAAATCAAGTAATACACAGCCTTACATTTTTTCATAATAAATAATAATAATAATAAACTTTATTTGTATAGCACCTTTCATACAGAAATTGTAGCCCAAAGTGCTTCACATTGATTGAAAAAATACAATATTAAAATACATTAAGATTTGATTAGAAATACAATAAAATAAAAATAAATATAAAAACAGCGCACATTAAAATATTTGATTATGCATAGAATTTTTGAAGTGCAAGAAATAAGATGAAATTTGAAATACAATAAAATAAAAAATAAAAACAGAAATACAATAAAATAAAATAAAAATAAAAACCGCACATTCCTGGTTCCTGAATTGTGACCCCATTTTTATCTCCTTTCAAAGGCTAATGAGAATAAAAATGTTTTTAATTTGGTTTTAAATATATTCAGTGAACTGGCTTCTCTAATGTCTTTTGGAATTGTATTCCATAACTTTGGTGCATAGTTAGTAAAGGCTGCGTCCCCCATTTTCTTTGTAATATTTCTGGGAGTCGCTAGTAACCCTGCGTTTGATGACCTCAGTGTTCTAGTTTGTACATAATCGATCAGTGAGTTTGCAATGTGACTTGGTCCGGTTCCATTTAGAGCTTTATACGTGAGGAGTAGTATCTTAAAATCAGTTCTGTAGGTTACCGGTAGCCAGTGCAGGGAAACCAACACTGGAGTAATGTGCTCTCTCTTCTTGGTTTTGGTTAATAACCTAGCTGCAGAGTTCTGAATCAGCTGAAGTCTGTCTGTGCTGCTTTTTGGGAGACCTGTAAGGAGTGCATTACAGTACACGTCATGAATTAAAGTCCTTTTCAGATGCTTTTTAAACAATGATAAAGTAGATGTTGATTGAAGTTCAGGTCTTAGATTAAATATTGATATGTGTACATATATATATATATATATATATATATATATATATATATATATATATATATATATATATATATATATATATGTGTGTGTGTGTGTGTATATATGTGTATATATATATATATATATATATATATATATATATATATATATATATATTTATAGGGTGGGGAAGCAAAATTTACAATGAACATTTAGTTGTTTTTTCTCAGCAGGCACTACGTCAATTGTTTTGAAACCAAACATATGCTGATGTCATAATCATACCTAACACTATTATCCATACCTTTTCAGAAACTTTTGCCCATATGAGTAATCAGGAAAGCAAACGTCAAAGAGTGTGTGATTTGCTGAATGCACTCGTCACACCAAAGGAGATTTCAAAAATAGTTGGAGTGTCCATAAAGACTGTTTATAATGGAAAGAAGAGAATGACTATGAGCAAAACTATTACGAGAAAGTCTGGAAGTGGAGGAAGCAACAAACAACGTACCAAAGCTTTTATTAAAGCTCTCAAATCCAAAATCCTAAAGGATCCAAACAAATCTATGAGAAAAATGGCAATTGAACTTGAGGTAGACAACAAGAGCGTTAGAAATGCAGTAAAATATGATTTGAAGTTAAAATCTTACACAAGAACACCACAACACTCGTTGACAACAACAACAAATCCAACTTTAGCGATTTTTGGGAATCATGTTTATGTCCGCCTTCTAGCCCAGATCTAAACCCTCTGGATTCTGCTGTTTGGGGCGTTTTAGAACATGCTACCGATAGAACATCACACAGCAACGTCCACTTTCTTAAAGATACTATGAAAGAAGAATGGGAGAAGTTGTCACCTGAATATTTGAGGAACACTTGCGCAAGTTTCAGGAAGCGTGTGAAGGCAGTTATTGAGAAAGAAGGAGTACACATAGAATAAAAACATTTTCTATTATGGACATTTTCTTGTGGCAAATAAAGTCTCATGACTTTCAATAAACTAATTGGTCATACACTGTCTTTCAATCCCTGCCTCAAAATATTGTACATTTTGCTTCCCCACCCTGTATGTATATATATATATATATATATATATATATATATATATATATATATATATATATAATATATATATTATAATGATATAATATATATATATATATATATTATATATATATAATGATATAATAATATATATAATAATATATATAATAATATATATAATAATGATAAATAATGATATAGAAGATGTGGATTGAAGTTCAGGTTGTAGATTACAGGAGGTTCTCGGGTTACGAACAAGTTCCGTTCCTACGCTGGCGACGTAACCCGAATTTCCGCGCAATTAACCCTTTAATACCCCCTAAATACCCCCTAAATCTCTAAATAAATATCCAAATACATGTATTATACTTCATATTAATAAAATAAAATAAATTAAAATAAAGAACTAAGATACTGTACTTACCATCACTGCTGAGAGGTGGCTGGACCAGCATTGCTAGAAGATCCTGCTTTCTTTTTTGGGGCCATGATGTGAAAAAGGCGAGGATACCGAGAAAATTACGGAGCACAAACACAGACACTCTACACTATGGGGCTGGAGACAAAATGGCGGACAAGACTCAGGCGAAACAGCGTAGGTCGAGTACCGCGTAACCCGAGGACCTCCTGTATTCCAAAGATTTGCTCCACGATATTTTAGAGAATACTGACTGACAGAAGTTCGGCAGTACGGAAGATAAAATTTACCAGAGTTTGGTGTAGGATCATTGTGAATAACTTTGCTCACATCCTCCAACCATAATATCCAACGTATGGACACTCTGTATTTGTTCTGTGTGGAAGTAAAAGGGTGTGTTTGTGTGTTACAGTGAACATTTGAGTCCTGTCGGTACATGGAGGACAGACAGAGCGAGGGCGTTGGCGTCGCCGTCGGAGCCCTTCAGTAAGGTCAGCTCACTCACCACAATCCAAAATATCCCTGAGAGAGAGAGAGAGAGAGAGAGAGAGAGAGAGGGACGTATATTAGAGCTAATGATGCCTCACCAACAGTTCACTGAGTGGTGGGAATCAGACAGAATAGACAGATACATGGGGGAGTTTTTAAGGCGTAGGGCTGTGGTTTTCACTGTTAGGGTCGGAACCCCACGTGGGTCGCCTGGAATTCAAATGGGGTCGCCTGAAATGTCTATTTTTCAGATTTTCAAATTTCAGATTAACTGTAAAACATGTGAGGGAATTTGTGAGTAGTTGGCAGTGGTGGGAGGCTTCTACGTATCATTTACTGGAGTCAAAGTAAAAATAAAGCGCTGAGAATAATCCAGAGGGAAAACTGATGCATTCAAAGCCCTGAGTATTTAATTATGGTGAGAATTATGGTGAAATGGGCTTTATCGCTGTTATGTTCTTATATATGATGTATCCGACTGTTACGCCCCAGCCTAGGGGTTGACCAGGGTGAACATAATATGTTGTCTTTTGTCCCCTCCCAGCTCCCAAGCACACACGTCAGTCGAAACTAAAATTCACAATATTTATTATTATTACTTTTTCTTAAACAACTAAAGGAGGGTCAGGGGAGGACACGGCTAAAACAACAAACAAAATATCTTCTTGGGAGTTCAAACTACACTGAACAAAAATATAAACACACCACTTTTGTTTTTGCTCCCATTTTTCATGAGCTGAACTCAAAGATCTAAAACTTTTTCTGTGTACACACAAGGTTTATTTCTCTCAAATATTGTTCACAAATCTGTCTAAATTTGTGTTAGTGAACACTTCTTCTTTGCTGAGATAATCCATCCACCTCACAGGTGTGGCAGATCAAGATGCTGATTAGACAGCAGGATTTTTGCACAGGTGTGCCTTAGGCTGGCCACAATAAAAGGCCACTCCAAAATGTGCAGTTTTATCACACAGCACAATACCACAGATGTCACAAGTTTTGAGGGAATATGCACTGGTCATGCTGACTTCAGGAATCTCCACCAGAGCTTTTGCCTGTGAATTGAATGTTCATTTCTCTACCATAAGCCATCTCCAAAGCTGTTTCAGAGAATTCATGAAGAAGACTGTGCGAGGAAAATGGTGGTCACACCAAATACTGACTGGTTTTCTGACCCCCCTGGACCACCCAATACAGTAAAAGTGCACATTTTAGAGTGGCCTTTTATTGTGGCCAGCCTAAGTCACACCTGTGCAATAATCCTGCTGTCTAATCAGCATCTTGATCTGCCACACCTGTGAGGTGGATGGATTATCTCAGCAAAGGACAAAGGAGAAGTGCTCACTAACACAGATTTAGACAAATTTATGAACAATATTTGAGAGAAATAGGCCTTTTGTGTACATAGAAAAAGTTTTAGATCTTTGAGTTCAGTTCATGACAAATGGGAGCAAAAACAAAAGTGGTGCGTTTATATTTTTGTTCAGTGTAAATTACCTACTCCAAAATAAATTCAAGAAATAAAATACAGAAAACTTACCTAAACTCCCTAACCAAAAAACAGGAGAAAACGGGAAAAACAAGAGCCGACCTCCCCTACCAGAAAAGGATCAGTTTACCAAAAATACTATTTACAACTATATACAAACTCAAATTAACACAAGACTGACAGTCACACATGCAGGACACAGGGTTGAGAGCTGTAATTCTATAAAGCAGTGTTTTTCAACCTTGGGGTCTGGACCCCACGTGGGGTCACTTGGAATTCAAATGGGGTCGCCTGAAATTTCTAGTAATTGCTAAAAATAAAAACTTAGTAATAAAAATATATGGTGAGTTGACAGAGACAATCCCAATCCATAAAAGACAAACTGTGTCTGAAACTGCAGCACTGTGGTTCTGTTTATCTGTCAAATGTTCACTGTGGTCAGTTTCAGATGCTGCAGCTCTTTCATAATTCATAGTTTGAGTTCTTGTTTATTCAGTATTAATTGTCAGCCTTGTAAATCCAAATGTAAAATTTTCACTTTGTGCAGTAATCTACACCTGGCTTTTCTGCCTCTGTCCATAGTAATATACATTATATAGACTAAATGTAGTCTAAAATGAACCTTTATTTGCAACTAGGGATGTCTGATAATATCGGCCCACCGATATCATCGGCCCGATATTGGCATAAAAATGTAATATCAGTGAATATCGTTATCGTATTTTTTTTTTGCCTATCATGAAAACCAATAAAATAATGCCTTGATTTCACCGGCATTTACCGACGTGTAAATGAAGCATTGTTTGTAGCTGAAAGAAATGTGCAGTTTTCAAAACTGTACAGTAGAGTTACCACACTGTAATAGACTCATGGAGGGAGGGAGAGAAAATAAATAAATATGGCATTTTTTCCACAACTTCAGTTGAAGTATGTATTCTTTGCACAGACAGTGTTTACATTTTAAAAGCCTTGTTGCATTTGAGAATGCATCCAATGGAGCATCACAATAAAATTAGGCATGATGTGTTAATTCCATGACAGGAGATATGTGATGTCACCTAAAATTAGTTTAATATCCCACATATATCGGCAGCGGTATCGGTATATATCGGAATCGGAAATAAAGCGTTGGACAATATTGGCATATCGGTTTTTGGCAAAAAAGCCAATATCGGACATCCCTATTTGCAACATAGTATAGCAAACTATTACATGATCAAAAACAAATGAATTTTAGCAAGAAAAGTCTCTCTGTTTTGAATGTCTGGGGTCGCCAGAAATTTGTGATGTTAAAGTGGGATCAGGTTCATTATTATTGTTAATTATGTTTGTTTGTTTTTTGTTTTCTTTTTGGTGCAACAGGGTGGGGATGTTCATGGGTTTGGGTTAAAAACAAAAAAAAACAAAACAATGACTGTATTATGCTTTTCTGCGACTCGATGTCTAATAAAAATCACTTTGAACAAAAAATGGGGTCAGGAGACATAAAAGGTTGGGAACCACTGGGGTAGGGGTTGAAACATTCCCTTATGAAATGAAACAGCCCTTCCAGACCTGTTGCATCATCATCAGTCATTGATGTCGCTATAAACAGATGCAACAACTTTGTTTCTGAAATAATTCCCCATGCCGTCAGCAGCTGCAACTGTCTCTGTTTCGTGGGCTTTGATCATCTTTTTGCGGCATCATCTGTAAACCACAGAAATGCGATCTATAACACACTGAAACGGTATTAAACGGTCAATCAAATGATTAAGTTTTTTATGATGAAAATCCGTACATTTGTGTGTTTCTTTCATCACTGCTGCCCTTTTGGGCTGTGTTTACCTCCATCTCGCCAATGATTCGAACAGAATTATGGGAGATTTCTCATCCTCCTCCATTTGTAGTGTGGTCCTGGAAATCTCCGTTTCGAAGGCCAAACAGCCCTACCCCTTAGCCCTTGCACTTGGCACTACCCCTTGAAACAGAGCTACAAGGGGTAGGGGCTGAAACATTTAAACCCTTCCAGACCTGTTATGTCATCAGCAGTCATCGATGCCGCTATAAACAGATGCGACAACCTCGTTTCTGAAAGTATTCCCCATGCCGTCAGCAGCTGTAACCGTCTGTGTTCAATCAATCAATCAATCAGTTAATTTATTACAAAATTATTACGAACAGTTAAACTCGACTGTTTATTTACAAGGTACGTTTTGTAACAGGACACCCCAGAAGCAGTCCACAGCTTATAAATGAGGACCCTTAAACATGTGATAAGAAACACAACTTACATTATAATCTGTAATAAATTCAAATGTTCAAAATAACTTGTTCATTTTGTTAATTAGTTTGTTCATTTTTGTTCATTTTGTTGATTATTTTGGTCATTTTTGTTCATTTTGTTGATTATTTTGTTCATTTTTGTTCATTTTGTTGATTATTTTGTTCATTTTGTTGATTATTTTGTTCATTTTTGTTCATTTTGTTGATATTTTGTTCATTTTTGTTCATTTTGTTGATTATTTTGTTCATTTTTGTTTGTTTTCTTGATTATTCTGTTCATCCTGTTGATTATTTTGTTCATTTTTGTTCATTTTGTTGATTATTTTGTTCCTTTTGTTGATTATGTTGTTCATTTTTGTTCATTTTGTTGATGATTTTGGTCATTTCTGTTCGTTTTCTTGATTATTCTGTTCATTTTGTTGATTATTTTTGTTCATTTTTTTGATAATTTTGTCCATTTTGTTGATTATTCTGTTCATTTTGTTGATTATTGTGTTCATTTTTGTTCATTATGTTGATTATTTTGTTCATTTTGTTGATTTTTTTTTTCTCTGTTCATTTTTGATTCATTCTTCATTTTTTGCTCTGTTACTGGTATAAAACCTCAGTAAATTAATGCCATAGATCTCATATTGTCTGAATGAAAGGGTTAAAGACAAAGCAGTATGTTCATGTGACCACTGGGGTTCATAGAAGCTGTTTTGAACCTGAAACTTTAGTTTTTCCTGCTGTTCATACTTCACATGTATCAGATCTGATGTAAACACAGACAAATGCACGTGTGGACGTTAGAACCATCCCTCTTTATGCTGCTTTTGACTTTTTAGATAATATGTATATTTATATGAGTGTATTTATGGTCACGCTGCAATATTTACACGCTAGTTTCACTTATTACTTAAATTCAGGAACATATGCAGTAGAAGTATATTTAATAGCAACACTTTCAGGATAGGGGTTTCTTTTCGGCCTTAACTAACTCCCACTATTAATTAGTTTTTGAAATGACGGTACTTCTTAAACAGTGCTCACGAACGAATCTATTACAATAAGAGAGCGAATGAAACAGAAGAAGATAAATGGATAAGCGGAGTCATTATCAGTGTTCCAGCCTCGTGTTATGCGATATTTAATCTGTTTGCCGTATATTGAAATTAAAAACACACTCATTCACTGCTGAGATGCAGCAGTGGCTCTTCAGCGCAATGGAGATTCATGAACAAATATGAATATTTAATATTTAAGTGTTGATATTAATTATTCATATTACGGGGCACTTTGCAAATGGATTAAATTAATTATGTTGATCGAATTAGACTAGATTTGGAGGTTAATATAATAATGTTTGTATTATATTTGCTGTAATGGATTCGGAGCCATACTCTATTAATTGGATTGATGACAGTTCAAAGCCGCCAGGGTCATTTGTGCATCTTTGTGGTTTTATATTAGTCAAGTTGGATGAAGCGAAGTGGATGAAGTGACTTTAGAAGACGATACGAGGAGTCTCCTTCCACTTTAATCCACCACGCGACGCTACGAACAAAATGATGATGGTTTAAGGATGTAGAACAGGGGTGTCACTGTAGTTCAGAGGCCACATTAAGCCAAATCTGATCTGAAGTGGGCCGGACCAGTGAAATAATAATATAATAATATAGAAATAATGTCAACTCCAAACTTTCCTCTATGTTTTAAAAAAAGTTAAAATGCTCAAAGTAGTTGGATTGTAAAAATAGCATTGATATTGGTCTTAAAAGCTCTGAACGTTTTCTTAAAACCTGCTGAAACCTTGTTAAAGTACTGTATTAGTATCATATAGAGAGTTTTTTGCATAACAAGAATGGAGAAAACAAGTCTTACAAGCTCAAACTAGTTGGATTGTGGAAAAAAAAAAACAATTAACAAAGAACGACAAACCCAATAACCCTTAAGGGGTTTAAATATCGGGTAGTCACCAAGTTCAAGCTTAACTGAACAAAAGCAAAGATAAAATAAATCTATTTATCCCGTAAATACTTGAGAAGAGTCAAAAACTGCAGATTTTGGCAAAATCGCGCATTATACAATTAAGCTCTAACTTCCTGTTTAATGACGACTCATTCAAATTCAAAATAGCATTGATATTGGTCTTAAAAGCTCGGAGCATTTTCTTAAAACCTGCTGAAACCTTGTTAAAATACTGTATTAGTATCATACAGAGAGTTTTTTGCATAACAAGAATGGAAAAAACAAGTCTTACAAGCTCACATTAGATTTATTATGAAAAAAAAAAACAATTAACAAAGGACAACAAACCCTAATAACCCTTAATCCAGTGTTTCTCAAACTGTGGGGTGGCCCCCCCCGGGGGGGCGCAAAGGCTTTCATGGGGGGGCATGGGATCATTCCTTGGTGTTTTGTTTTTTTTGAGGTTAGAACATGTAGCAGGTGGAACTAATGTTTTAGCGTTTGAGCACCCTGGACTCATTTTAGGGACGTACAACAAACAAATCTACTGCCATGGTGATCTGTCACTGGACTAGACCAAGAGTTTAGGTTTGGAGAGTGGACGAGGACTGGAAAAGAAAAATATGCAATGTTTCTGGTTTTGCAGTTTGTACAGATTGCGCTTTGATGTTCTCAGATGTGCAATGGAAACAGGCTCATTGCAGCCACTGATATTGTTAAAATGTTCATCTTTGTTACCAAAATTTGTTTGTTCTACAAAAATTTTTACCTTATTGTCATAGTTGTAAGATAATTACACATTTCCTATTTTTAATTGGAAAAATAATGTCTCAGGGAGCAGTTTTGTTGAGGTCATTTATATTGTTCAATCAAAAATGTGTCAAAAAAGTTTTTAATTTGCACAACAAATTATTCAAGGAAAAGCAAAAAGTATTCTAACAATATTGATGTTTCTTTCAATAAAAGTTATAATTGCACCACAGGTACAATGTTGCTGGGGTTGAGGGGTGCTTGTAGATTTTTTATGCTCCAAAGGGGGGCCCGACAGAAAAAGATTGAGAACCACTGCCTTAATCCAAGGGTGTAAATATCAGGTAGTCACCAAGTCCAAGCTTAACTGAACAAAAGCAGAAATGAAATACATCTAGAAATACTTGAAGAGTCAAAAACTACAGGAAAAATCTTTACAAGACTGGGACTCGTGTAAAATGTTTCCTATTAAACTGAAAGTGTTGAATATGAGCAGGACAGGGCAGACACTGCAGTGGAAAGACATCAGCCCTTAAAAACTACCATCAGTCAAACTCGTTAATTTTGCCCAAATCTCATTGAAGTTTTGGGCAAAATCCTGAATTGATCATTGATCAGCATTGATCTTTTTAGAGGATCTTTTTTTGGAGGTGCACCCAAATTTCATTGTATTGAATACAATGGCAATAAAGTATCTTATCTTATCTTGTCATGTCTTTTAAAATACATCTATTTATCTTCTTAATACTTGAGTCAAAAACTAGTAGAAAAATCTTTGCCAAACTGCAACTCTTTTAAAATGTTTCCTATTAAACTGAAAGTGTTGAATATGAGCAGGACATGACAGACACTGCAGTGCAAAGACATCAGCCCTTAAAAACTCCCATCAGTCACAGTCTCGTTAATTTTGCCCAAATCTCATTGAAGTTTTGGGCAAAATCACACATTGTACCACTGAGTTCTAAGAACTTCCTGTTTTATGGCAAAGCATTGGAACTCAAAATAACATTGATCTTTTTAGAGCATCTTTTTTTGGAGGTGCACCCAAATTTCATTGTATTGAATACAATGGCAATAAAGTATCTTATCTTATCGTATCTTGTCATGTCTTTTAAAATACATCTATTTATCTTCGTAATACTTGAGTCAAAAATTAGTAGAATAATCTTCGCCAAACTACAGCGTTTTAAAATGTTTCCAATTGAACTGAAAGTGTTGAATATGAGCAGGACATGACAGACACTGCAGTGCAAAGACATCAGCCCTTAAAAACTCCCATCAGTCACAGTCTCGTTAATTTTGCCCAAATCTCGTTGAAGTTTTGGGCAAAATCATGCATCGTACAACTGAGTTCTAAGAACTTCCTGTTTTATGGCAAAGCATTGGAACTCAAAATAACATTGATCTTTTCAGAGCATCTTTTTTTGGAGGTGCACCCAAATTTCATTGTAAAGAATACAATGGCAATATCTGATCTGATCTTATCTTATCAAAAACATCTATTTATCTTGTTAATACTTGAGAAGAGTCAAAAACTAGAAAAAAAAATCTTTGCCGAACTACGACTCTTTTAAAATGTTTCGCATTAAACTGAAAGTGTTGAATATGAGCAGGACAGGGCAGACACTGCAGTGCAAAGACATCAGCCCTTAAAAACTACCATCAGTCAAACTCGTTAATTTTGCCCAAATCTTGTTGAAGTTTTGGGCAAAATCATACATTGATCACTGATCATTGATCAACATTGATCTTTTTAGAGCATCTTTTTTTTAGAGGTGCATCAAGTTTCATTGTATTGAATACAATGGCAATGAAGTATCTTATCTTATTTTACCTTACCTTATCAAATACATCTATTTATCTTGTTAATACATTAGAGTCAAAAACTAGAAAAAAATTCTTTGCCAAACTACGACTCTTTTAAAAATGTTTCCCATTAAACTGAAAGTGTTGAATATGAGCAGGACAGGGCAGACACCGGCGGCTGCAGTCCAAAGACATCAGCCCTTAAAAACTCCCATCAGTCACAGTCTCGTTAATTTTGCCCAAATCTCGTTGAAGTTTTGGGCAAAATCTCACATTGTACCACTGAGTTCTAAGAACTTCCTGTTTTATGGCAAAGCATTGGAACTCAAATTAACATTGATCTTTTTAGAGCATCTTTTTTTGGAGGTGCACCCAAATTTTGTGGTATGTAATACAATGTCAATAAAGTATCTTGTCTTTTAAAATACACCTATTTATATTCTTAATACTGGAGTCAAAAACTAGAAAAAAAATCTTCGCCAAACTACGACTCTTTTAAAATGTTTCCCATTAAACTGAAAGTGTTGAATATGAGCAGGACAGGGCAGACACCAGCGGCTGCAGTCCAAAGACATCAGCCCTTAAAACTCCCATCAGTCAAACTCTCGTTGAAGCGGTCCGATCCCTCCTTCCAGCCCTGTGCCAACACACTTCCTGGCTTTTAAAATCATATTACATTTGTGGAGGCCTGCGTATAAATTTTCCCAGAGTCTCATCAGGGCCCCCCGCTCAGTATGGCCTCTCCTCTGACTGATATTGGCTCATCATACTTAATCTAGGGTGAAATTTCCTAGTCTGTGCTAAATGACTTGCAGCCTTCACGAGAGAGGAGATATTTATTTTTCTCAGGGCTAATGACCTGTCCCCCGGACCCACCCACTGATGGTTATTTACTAGGGCCCAGATGCTTGGGCTCAAAATGAGTGGTAATGTCAGCAGGCGCCATCCTTCATCGGGCCGCCCCTGATTGAATCCGAGTGATCCCATTGACATTGACTCTGTGACTTTTAAGGCCATTACCTTCCACCGCCCACGATGATCACCTCATCATCGCTTCCGAGCTGACAGCTGATTAGCAACAAATTACTGACAGGAGAAGGCTCTGACACCGGGTGCAAGAGGTTGGCGAGTGTGTATGTGTGTGCGAAGGGAGGTGGAGGAGGGGTTGCCAAGGAGTCAGGGGCCTCCTCCTCCTCCTCTTCGTCCACGTCCTCCTCAGTGCATCCGCAGGCTCCGAGTCAGACGCTCAAAGTAATAGCCGTGTCTATGATGCAGCGGCGCCCTGGCTGCTGAGCTCATGATAATGTAATAAGTGTGGAGGGGAAACGCCAGGGCTCATATGGTTAGCCTTCCTGCAACGAGGACACAAGCAGCTGCTCCTCATTGGTGGAGAGCGAGCGCACTTCATTTCAGCTGGACGCTGATGGGGCTGATGTGACAACACACAATCCTGACTTTAAAGCACAAACCAGTGGGTACCAGCAAGGCAAGGCAAGGCAAGTTTATTTGTAGAGCACACTTCAGCAACAAGGCAATTCAAGGTGCTTCACACAGGACATTGAAATACAACGACAGGGAAAAAGAAACACATTTAAAACACTAGAAAAGAAACATGTAAAACAGCATGTAAAAAAACCAGAAATTAAATCAAAAAAATAAATGAAATAAAATAAAATAAAATAAGAACACACACATTAAAGTAAGAGTTGCAGTGCAGAGTTTCGAAAGAGAATGTAAACTTTAAAAAGTCAAAAGCCTTTTAGTCAGCGGCAGCAGTGAACAGGTGAGTCTGGAACCTGGACTTAAAAGAACTAGACTCTCAGCAGACCCGTTATATTTTCTGGTAGTTTGTTCCAGATATGCGGAGCATAGAAACTGAACGCTGATTCTCCAGGTTTAGTTCTGACTTTGGGAACACAGAGCAGACCTGCACCAGATGACCTGAGTGGTCTGGATGGTTCATACTGGACTAGAAGGTCTCTAATGTGTTTTGGGCCTAAACCATTCAGTGCTTTTTATGCTAGCAAGAGAATTTTAAAGTCTATTCTCTGAGAGACAGGGAGCCAGTGTAGAGACCTCAGAACTGGACTGATGTGGTCCACTCTTTTGGTCTTAGTGAGGACTCGAGCAGCAGCATTCTGGATCAGCTGCAGTTGTCGGATAGACTTTTTAGGCAGACCACAGAAGATACTGTTACAGTAGTCAACTCGACTAAAGATAAATGCATGGACAAGTTTTTCAAGGTCCTGCTGCGACATCAGTCCTTTAATCCTAGAAATGTTCTTGAGGTGACAGTAAGCTGACTTTGTAATTGTTTGTATGTGGTTTTTAAAATTCAGGTCTGAATCTATGACAACACCCAGGTCCTGACCTGCTCTGAGGTTTTTAACTGAAGTGACTGGAGCTGCATGCTGATTTTAAGACGTTCCTCCTTGGGTCCAAAAATGACTACCTCAGTTTTTTCTCTGTTTAACTGAAGAACATTATGGCCCATCCATTCAGATATTTGCTCCATGCATTTACCCAGTGCTTGTATGGGGCTATGGTCACCTGGGGACATTGAAATGTAGAGCTGTGTGTCATCTGCATAGTTATGGTAATCAGCAATGAAAAAGTACCTGAATGTAACACAAGTTAAGGTCGTTTTAACTCCAGAAAGGAGTCGATATAAGTATATGATTGAAAACAACTTTGGTGTCTGATTGTGATTGCTCATGGACTTCATTTTTACCCTGCTCCCTCCAAAAGGGAGGCAAGGGGTATTGTTTTTGGTTCAGTTTGTTTCTTTAACACTTTAGCAGTTAGGGGTGTAAGAAAATATCAGTTCTGCAATATATCGCAATATTTCATTCCACAATACTGTATCAATATTAAAAAGTACTGTATCGATCGTTTTTGTTTTTTTCCAGCCACTTTAGTTTAGCCACTGTAGTTTGACTTATATATGGGACAAACATGTACAAGTGCATGTCCATTACTCAAGGAAACAATAAGCATTGCATAAATTGGCATGTGACATGATAGTTTTCCTATTAGTTTTAGTGTCTTAGAATTTTTTTTTATGTATTTGAAGAACTCTCAGTTTTAGAAGTGGTGTTAATATATGGATTAGAGGCCCAAAAGGGACCAAAAATGGCTAAATACTTGTATTTGACATTGTGGACAGGATGTTTGCAGTTGTTTCAGGTGCATGATCATTAGAATAGAATAGAATAGAATAGAATAGAATAGAATAGAATAGAATAGAATAGAATAGAATAGATCTTTATTGCAACTGTCACAGGAACATTGAAAATCAGTTAAGCAGCTAGGTTCAGTTTAGCAGCAAAACACTTAAAATAAAAAATATCACAGAGTATTAAAGAAAAATTAGGACTGTGCAAAGGCTTCAGAATAAAATATTAATGCACATGTGCTACTAAAGTAATGCTAAAACTCCTGAGATGAACAAAATATACGGAAAGAATATACAAAAGCTAACTTTACACTACAGATGAGAGATATGTACAACGAACAGGATATATACTGCAGTGATAATAGGCATGGAGTGCATTGAGGTTTTTATTTCCCGGACTTATTTTTTACGAGTTCACGTGGATACACATAAAGAAATGAAAGAAAATTGCAGTTAAGAAAGGTCTAAAAACATTGTCCACGTGGTTCAGAGACCACAGTACAGAGGAAAGTGTTTATAATATCTCCATTAGTGTCGTCAAGGCCTAGATCTTCAGCTAGAAATCCACAAATTTTATGTTTATGTTTATGCATTTGGCAGACGCTATTTTCCAAAGCAACTTACAGGGGAAAAATTTTAACCCTTTACATCACAGGTGTCAAACATGCGGCCCAGGAACCAAAGGGTCCAGTCCGGCCCTTGGGATGAATGTGTGAAATGCAAAAATTACACTGAAGATATGAACAATCCTTTTAGTTCAGGTTCTACATTCTGACCAATTAAATCTCAAGTGGGTCAGACTAGTCAAATACTATCATAATAACATAGAAATAATGATAACTCCAAATTTTTCTCCTTGTAAATGTAAATATTTTCATGTATTTACACTAAAACAAGGTATAATTTCACAAAAAATGTTAATAGCCTGAACAAAAATGAACAACCTGAAATGTCTTAAGAGAAATAAGTACAATTTCAACAATATTCTGCCTGTTATTAAACGTTTTGTGTGTTTGTAGATCCACTGTCATCTGTAAGTTATAATGTACATGTGTAAATGATAAACTGAGGCAGAATATTGTTAAAATCACTCTTATTTTTTCAGTTTGTCTGTGTTATTCACATATTTTGAAAGAATAGTTTGTAGATGTAAACCTGTTCATAATGTAAATTTACTTTTTTCACTTTAACCCTTTCATACATAGTGGTCACTACAGTGGACAGTTACTCTACAGCTGTTCTCTTGTATATTCATGGGTTTTGTTGTTTTAGTTCCATATCAACCAACACAGTGGACACTTATGCATCATCTCATAAACTGCAATTCATACCATTATTGTAACTTTGCTGTTCTTGATTGGTTCTAGAGTGGAAATCAATTCTTAATATTTATTTTTTGCATATTATCTCCATGAAGTGAGTAATAACTAGTATTAGAATATGTTAAAATGTGAGAAAACATCAGATTAGCTGCATTAAACATGGTTTCATTTCACTGTTTTCAAATCACTTTATGATATTGGGTTTTAAATACATGTTTCTTTGCTTCAAGAATAAAATTCATGGTGTAGCTGAGTGGACATTTTTGTAACTCCATGAAAAGCAGGTTGATTTAAAAAAAAAAAAAAAATGCAATCACATTGGTTATTTTTTTCATGCCTAAAGAGGAATAAAAACACTCAGGAAAAAAAAATCTTGATTAAGGTTCTCATAATTCATGCATGAAAGGGTTAAAACAGAGAAAAGTTTGGAGTTGACTTTATTTATATATTCATAAGTTATTATTTTACTGGTTCGGCCCACTGCAGATTAAATTTAGCTGAATGTGGAACTGAACTAAAATGAGTTTGACAGCCCTGCTTTACAGGGTGGGGAAGCAAAATGTACAATATTTTGAGGCAGGGATTGAAAGACAGTGTATGACCAATTAGTTTATTGAAAGTCATGAGACTTTATTTGCCACAAGAAAATGTACATCATAGAAAATGTTTTTATTCTATGTGTCCTCCTTCTTTCTCAATAACTGCCTTCACACGCTTCCTGAAACTTGCGCAAGTGTTCCTCAAATATTGGGGTGACAACTTCTCCCATTCTTCTTTAATAGTATCTTCCAGACTTTCTGGTAATAGTTTTGCTCATAGTCATTCTCTTCTTTCCATTATAAACAGTCTTTATGGACACTCCAACTATTTTGGAAATCTCCTTTGGTGTGACGAGTGCATTCAGCAAATCACACACTCTTTGACGTTTGCTTTCCTGATTACTCATATGGGCCAAAGTTTCTGAAAAGGTATGGATAATAGTGTTAGGTATGATTATGACATCAATATATGTTTGGTTTCAAAACAATTGACGTAGTACCTGCGGAGAAAAAACAACTAAATGTTCATTGTACATTTTGCTTCCCCACCCTGTACATCAAATAAAGGCTGATAGAAAATGAGAATCTCCAGTAAGAATAACATTCCTTGTACTACGTGTCCCTTTGCAACAGCTGTTTCAGTTTTCAGCCACATTTATTAGACAATCTGCCTTGAAGAATTCCCCAAAAAGTCTCCAGCCGGTTGAAGACATCAACTTTCTCCTGAGGACAAGTTAACCTCCTCTGCCTCCTGGAGGAGCATCTGTCTGGACCTCCAGGCCCTCCAGGACCAGATAAGATGGCGGCAGATGAGCAGGAGATGCTCCATTTGCTGCCAACAGGATCCATTTTTAATGCTCGGGGGCAATTTAAGGCCCCCTTTTAATTACACACAAGTCCCAGTACGCCAGGAGTCATGGATGGAGGGAAGGGGAAGTGTTCGAGGGCTCCGTGGCCTCGTAGGTGCTTCGGTCCAGGTCTGGGGACTGAAGTGAGATGCTGGAGTTGACAGCTGACCTCGACGCTGAGTTTTTAAAGAAGTTAGAAGCCTCGGCGGTGCCCGAGGGGAGGATGAAATGGTCTCCACTTGGGTCTCACAGGGGAAGATCTGGGACTGAACTGACTGGAAAAGCACTTTCCTGCAATTAGAGAAGGCACAACGTCCCACATATGACCCGCTAGTGAATCACCCTGACAAGGCGACGGCATCGAGACTGAGACGTACTGACGCAGGTGGAGTTTTATCTGCCAGTTTCCAGGGAACAGGACCATCAGTTTGAGACCAAAGACGACTGAAAACACAAACACAGCGAAGACGTAAAGGGTACCTGTAGTGAATTGTCATTGCTAGCTATCTCAAAAGATCTCGTATAATAGTAGCGGTTCCGTCGGGTAAATTTCATCATAGGTCTTTGTCAAGTACGTGCAAGTACTAATGCCGCATTTCCACTACGTCAGGGGCGTCAAACTCATTTTCTTTCAGGGGCCACATTCAGCCCAGTATGATCTCAAGTGGGCCGGACCAGTAAAATAATAACAGTGAAAAAAGTAAAATTGTATTATGAAAATATTTACATCAACAAAGTTTCCTTACAAATCTGAATAACATGAACAATCTGAAATGTCTTTTATTGATTTTTTTTATTTTTTTATTTATTGATTTATTCAGAGCATGCAATGAAATTTAACATATATGTGAACCAGCAAAACATACATAATAATACAAATATCAATAATCATAACAGTCTTAGACAGAAAAACAGCACAAGAGTTCCATTTACATGCCCGAAAAGGTGTGGGAGGAAGTGCAGCTTAAGAAAAATAAGAGCAATTTTAACAATATTCTGCCTCAGTTTATCATTTACACATGTACATTACAATTACAGATACACAAAACATTTAGTAACAAGCAGAATATTGTTAAAATGACATTTGCGTCTTTAAAGACATTTCAAGTTGTTCATATTTGTTTGGCTTTTTCCCATTTTTTGTAGAAGGATAGTTTGGAAATGTAAACATTTTCATGTAATTTTACTTTTTTTACACTAAAAAAAAGAGAAGATTTGACATTTTCATTATTTATAGGTTACAATGAGACTATTTTACTGGTCTGACCCACTTTAGATTGAATTGGCCTGTATGTGGAACCTGAATTAAGATAAGATAAGATATTCCTTTATTGATCCCACAATGGGGAAATTCACAGTGTTAACAGCAGCATAGAAACATACACGTAAACATACACATTCACGTAAAACAAACAGCCATATAAATTTGAATAAAAGAAAAAAGTGTTTAAAAAGGAGAGTGCAAATATGGTTTGGTATGTAGTGCAATGGTTATAAACATAGAAAAATATATATATATAAATATGGATTTGAATGTGTGTGTATATATATATATATATATATATATATATATATATATATATATATATATATATATATATATATATATATATATATACATACATTCAAATCCATATTTATATATATATATATTTTGAGCCTGAGTCGAGCCGAGCCGAGCCGGTTCCATGTAGCTGAAACGTGGCATAAGTCTCTGTCAGGCCTGGTCAGAGACATAGACTACTTCCCAATACCAAGAACGCAGAGTACGGTCTTGCGAACTCTGCGAGTGCGGTCTTGGTAAGAACGGTCTCAGAGAATGTGCTTCCCAAGAACACAAGTCTATCTGTAATTGGAACGGCTGCGTACTTGTGAACTTTCCTCCCTGTCTCTGCTGTATTTACACCGTCTGCTCCATAACATATTTCCCTCAAATCACCACAATGTCACTCGATTTGATTTCAATACATTTGTACTAGTATTTACATGTCATTTATACATTTGTATATTTTTCAAAACTGCCGACTGGGTCCCGCTTGAGCTGGTGGGCCAACAAGCCGCCTGGGTCCCGCTCGAGCCAGCATACATACAATGACATTTATCCCAAAATAAAACTATATTATAACTTTAGTCATTATTGTTTTGTATCCCAGACCCCTGTTGGAAAAGAAACACCTGAACTCAAGGTGTCCACATACTTTTGTCCACATAGTGTAGGTCACAGGCTGTTCCCCAGTGTGTGACATAAATATTGTATCTGATCCAAACACACACATGTCCATGGGCTCAGTGTGGTGGTCAGCCTTGTGCCTGATGCCATACATCACTGACTGGATTCCAGTCTGTCTGTCCCCCCCCCCCCCCCCCCCAGCAGAGGCTGAACTCTGGCCGCTGTGATGCATCATGGCTGCTGTTTGATCGTTGAGGGGGGGTCCGCAGGCGGAGGTTAGTGGGCTCAGACCGGGTCTTCTCGGTGTCTGTCCTCTGAGAACATCAGGCGTTGAAGACAGTGATGAGCCGGCCCCCCCCCCCCCCCCCGGTGGACCGGGTCACGTCTCAGTGTCTGTCACTTAGCCCGACTGACTCTCTCCTCTCCATCTCCCTCTCCGTCGGCCTGTCAGGATGGCAGATGACAGCGGGGGCCGCCGGGGGACCGCCGGCTCCCGGTGAAGCTCCATTTGCCGCCCTCCGTGGAGACCCCCCCCCCACCGGCTGTATTTCAAGACCGTCGCACTGCTGTCACGGCAAAGACGCCGGCAACAAGGCGAGGCCTCTCCCATAAAACATCAAAAGCGTCCGCTGCAATGAAAACACAAGTGAGGGGGGCCTTGTCAATCTTTACAGCTCTTCTTCTAAGTGACTGTAGCCCAACGCCACTACACAGGCTTCCACGCTATTCATTCATTTTTCATGCTGCGCAGTCGGTGATCCAAAATGTGCCATCTATTCTGCAGCTGACATGTCCAAATGTCTGAGTTACCATATAATGCTGCACATAACGGAGCTGTCGCTGGAAAGTTTTATGATATGGTAATAGGTTAAGAGCGGCTGTGATGAACAGACATTATGGGGCCAAAAAGAACGCTCCTACAAAGCTGGGACCACGCTTTGTTTCAGCGGCTGTACGCTGGAAATAATGAGCTGCGCTTATTCAACGACCTTTTCCATCTGACTGACATGTGCGACCCATGTTTGACTCAAACTGCATCTGCACTTGTATTTGTTTCACAGTTTGTAGAAATGCAGAATTTTCTGTCAAAGACTCCAGAAGGAACTGATGACGTATATGTGAAAAATGAAATGCTTTATTTCAGTCTTATGAAATATATGAATGAATGAATATACAGGGTGGGGAAGCAAAATGTACAATATTTTGAGGCAGGGATTGAAAGACAGTGTATGACCAATTAGTTTGTTGAAAGTCATGAGAATTTATTTGCCACAAGAAAATGTACATCATAGAAAATGTTTTTATTCTATGTGTCCTCCTTCTTTCTCAATAACTGCCTTCACACGCTTCCTGAAACTTGCGCAAGTGTTCCTCAAATATTGGGGTGACAACTTCTCCCATTCTTCTTTAATAGTATCTTCCAGACTTTCTGGTAATAGTTTTGCTCATAGTCATTCTCTTCTTTCCATTCTAAACAGTCTTTATGGACACTCCAACTATTTTGGAAATCTCCTTTGGTGTGACGAGTGCATTCAGCAAATCACACACTCTTTGACGTTTGCTTTCCTGATTACTCATATGGGCCAAAGTTTCTGAAAAGGTATGGATAATAGTGTTAGGTATGATTATGACATCAGTATATGTTTGGTTTCAGAACAACTGACGTAGTGCCTGCTGAGAAAAAACAACTAAATGTTCATTGTAAATTTTACTTCCCCACCCTGTATGTATTCTATACTACACTATACTAAACTATACTATACTACACTATACTATACTGTAGTATACTATACTGTACTGTACTATACTATACTATATTACACTATATTATACTGTACTACACTACACTGTACTATATTGTACTGTAGTATACTATACTGTACTGTACTACACTGTACTGTACTATACTATAGTATACTGTGTATTATATTACACTATACTAAACTATATTATGCTACATGATACTGTACTATTCTACGCTATACTATATTACAATATACTACACTATACTATACTACACTATACTATATTACAATATACTATACTATACTGTAGTACACTATACTATGCTATACTACACTATACTATATTACATTACACTATATTATACTACACCACACTTCACTGTACTGTACTATACTATACTACACTACTCTATACTGTACTACACCATACTAAACTATACAGTACTATACTATACTACACTACACTATACTACACTATACTATACCATACTATACTACACCATACTTAACTATACAATACTATACAACACTAGACTATACTATACTACACCATAGTATACTATACTATGCTACACTATACTACACTACACTATACTACACCATACTAAACTATACAGTACTATACTATACTGTTCTACACTACACTATACCATACTATACTACACCATACTAAACTATACAATACTATACTACACCATACTATACTATGCCTTACTATACTACACCATACTAAACTATACAGTACTATACTATACTATTCTACACCACTCTATACTACACTATACTATACCATACTATACTACACCATACTTAACTATACAATACTGTACTACACTAGACTATACTATACTACACCATAGTATACTTTACTATGCTATACTATACTACACTATACTACACTACTCTATACTATACTACACCATACTAAATTATACAGTACTATACTATACTATTCTACACTACACTATACTACACTATCCTATACCATACTATACTGCACCATACTAAACTATACAATACTGTACTACACTATACTATACTATACTGTACTTCACTTTACAAAACTATACTATATTATACTACACTACACTATACTACACCATATTACACTATACTATCAGGCTTTTACACAATACAACACATATTCTAGTATTAATATTTCCTGTTGTTAAATGTATATGTCTTTGTTTGTCCATAATATATCATCTCATAGGTAACACTGACAGGCACATATTTGATATATGATATTTTCTAGACATTTTCATCAGTTTAACTTTCATCAGCCTGTTGTGATCATCTTTAATTTTCTTTTTGTTTCACTTCAGTTGGATCTAGATCTTCAGTTTAATGCAGTTCACCAGAACTGAAGTTATTTTCCACATCCCTAGAAACTCTAACATGCATATTTATGTGATCCACAACTAGCATCAAGTCCGTAATAACAGACATAACGCAGAAGAAGAAAGATGTCTGTATTTTTGTTTTTATTAAATGTTTATTAACCAAGAGAAGTGTGACATCCTGGTCGCAGCACAATTACCATAATTACAGATATGCAAAGTAGTCATCAAAAATTCATCTCAAATCATCAATATCAGGGACCAAACAGGGGCAACATGAGCCAATCAAAACATCTGCAGCCAGATGTGCCGGTGTCCAAGTCATTTAATATAATTTTAGATTCATTTAGTCTGACCGGCTCCTTGAGATTGAGGTAATTTTGCAAATGATTCCAAGCAGAGGGGGCAGTGTATTTAAATGGCATTTCTCCAAATCCATTATGAGCTTTAGGGACAGTTTTTGGTTCAGATGAAGGTGTAGAAACAAGCACGACGTTAAGATTCTATGTTCAAATGGTGGAATCTAATCTTTCTTTAACTGATTTGTTGTAATATTCTCTGTAATTTGCTTTTTTTTTTTTCAGACAAAATAGTTGTGTAATTCACAAAAAATGCATTCAACTGCATAAAGCCACTATATTTTATGGGAAATAAGGGTAAAGTAAAGATCAGTCACAAAAATTCTATTATTTTTTTCTTCATTCGGTCTCTCCAAAGTAATTTATCACTGTTTATTATGATGCTTTTTTGCATTTTTCAGTGTAAATCATGCATTTTCCAATATTTAATTCACTGATCATGTAGATGTTCATAAAAGCTCAGAGTAAATTCAGAGGTTATTTTATCAGAAACAGAGAAAATGGAAGAAAAATGTACTTTTTTAACAAAATCTCTGATTCTTCTGTCATTAATCTAATTTCATGGATTTTACTGGTGAATCAGTGTTCCAATTTGTTTTATTCATTTTGTTGCTTATTTTCTCCACATTACTGAGTTATTTTGTAAAATTTTTATTGGCTTTTTTACATTTTGTTAAAGTCATTCATTATTTTCCTGTTTTTTGTTCATTTTGTTGCTATTTTATTCTTTTTTTCTTTATTTTCACAAATTCTTTTGTTTATTTTGTGAAATTATTATTTTCTTGGGTTTTTTTATTCATTTTTGTTCATTTTATCCACTGTCATTGATCCATCTCCATGGGTTTTACTGGTGAATCAGTGTTCCAATTTGTTTTATTCATTTTGTTGCTTATTTTCTCCACATTACTGAGTAATTTTTTAAATTTCTTATTGGCTTTTTTTTTTTTTTTTTTTTTTTTTTTTTTTTACATTTTGTTAAATTCATTCATGATTTTACTTGTTTATTTGTTCATTTTGATGCTATTTTCTTTTTTTTACTTTATTTTCACAAATTCTTTAGCTTATTTTGTGAAATTATTTATTATTTTCTTGTTTTTTTTAATTAATTTTTGTTCATTTTATCCACTGTCATTGATCCAACTCCATGGGTTTTACTGGAGAATTAATGCTGTAGAAGATGACAGTGTTTCCATGGTAACTATGGAGCCTCTGAACGTCCAAATGGGTCATATCTGATGACCATGAAAAGATGAAGAACTGTATTTTACACCAATTCTTTCCATGTATTGATAGGATTAGTGGATCAGCAGGTATTAAACAGTTTAGATCAGTAGATGGTTTTGGTTTTTGAGGGTTAACAGAAGAAATACAGTTGAAATGAAACGATGAATTCTTATTTTTCAAGGATTTTGCTAATTTTATCCTCACTTTAGAAGGATTTCTTCACTTTTATGCCATATTTCAAGGTTTTTGTTTAATTTTTTCATCATTTTTAAGTACTTTGATCATTTTTTTTTCTCATTTTATACTTTTTTTTTTTTTTTTACATTGTATCCTATGAATAATTGAGGTGAAGCTGCATTTTGCACCAATTATTCACATGTATTGATAGGATTAGTGGTTCAGACACTATTAAACATTTTAGTTTAGTAGATACATTCTGTTCAGGTCTTGGATTGTTGATTCCAGAACATGAATTTTGAGTTGCAGCACAGTTTTCTCAAATATCTCCCCAACCTTCAGAGTGTTTACTGTATTCTTTGTCCTACAGAGTCGCCAAAAGAACACAAACTCCTTTATAAATATGTTCAAGTGTCCGTTTACGGTGGCCTGTAACCCTCAGTCGTACATCCTCTACTCCAGCGGTGTCAAACATGTGGCTCACAGGCCAAAACCGGCCCATCAAAGGGTCCAATCTGGCCCATGAGATGAATTAGCAAAAATTATACTGAAAATATTAACAGTCAATGATGTTGAAGTTGTTTTAGTTCAGGTTCCACATACAGACCAATATGATCTACATTAAAATAACAGCATAATAACCTGTAAATAATGACTCCAAATGTTCTTCTTGGTTTAATGTGAAAAAAAAAGAATTTTACATTATACATAATATACATAATAATATACATTTTACATTATAAATAATGACAACTGTGCCTCTAGAGACACTTTAATGCAAAGTAACATTACTTTTAATAGTCCAGTCAGGCTCATACTGTCTACTAGAACTTACACAGATTTCCTTTTCTTATTTGTCAGACAGATGGAAAAGAGTTCATTCTTTTACAAAGAAATTAATAAAATAAAAGAATTAACTCTTTTTTCCATCTGTCTGACAAATAAGAAAAGGAAATCTGTGCAAAGTAACATTAAATTATGAAAATATTAACATTAACAAACTATCCTTTAAAAATAAAATGTAAATAATCTGAACAAATATGAACAACCTGAAATATTTAAAGAAAATTAAGTGCAATTTTGACAATATTCTACCTGTTACTAAATGGTTTGTGTCTTTGTAGACTTGATCTGTAACAAACATGTATAAATGATAAGTGGAGGCATAATATTGTTCAAACTGCACTTATTTTTCTTTAGAAATTTCTGTTTTTTTCAGGTTTTTCACCTCTGTTTCGTTTGGATAGTTTGTAAATGTAAATGTTTACATAATTTAATGTTCTTTTTTTGCATTAAAACATAGAGAAACATTTGCAGTTGTCAGTATTTATAGCTTATTATTTTATTATTTTACTTGAGCTCAAATTGGTCTGAACGTGGAACCTGAACTAAAATGAGTTTGACCCCCCTGGTCTAAACGTTACTTTTAACCCTAAAACAGGGGTCTCAAACATGCGGCCTGGGGGACAAATGCTATATTACATTACTACATGTATATTACAAATGTTACATTATGTCTATAAATAATGACAACTTCAAATTTTTGTGTTTATTTTTGGTGCAAAAAATAACATTAAATTATAAAAATATTAACATTTACAAACTATCCTTTAGCAATAAAATGTGAATAATCTGAAAAATATGAACCAGAAATATTTAAAGAAAATTAAGTGCAATTTTAACACTATTCTGCCTTTTATTAAATGTTTTGTGCCTTTGTCGATCTGATCTGTAATGAACATGTGTAAATGATAAGAGGAGGCATAATATTGTTAAAACTGCACCTATTTTTCTTAAGAAATTTCTGTTTTTTTTTAGGTTATTCACATGTTTTTTGTTTGGATAGTTTGTAAATGTAAATATTTTCATAATTGAATGTTATTTTTTCACACTTAGACATAGAGAAACATTTGCAGTTGTCATTATTTATAGGTTATTATGTTATTATTATTTTACTTGAGATCAAATCAGGCTGAATGTGGAACCTGAACTAAAATAAGTTTGACCCCCCCTGGACTAAACGTTACTTTTAACCCTAAACCAACAGAATTACAGACTCTGAAACGTCCTCCTTCAGGAACAGTGGCTGCAGTGTGAAGGTCCATATGTAGTGCTTTTCTAGGTACTGAAAGACACTTAATAATATACATATTAAATTATAAATAATAACAACTGTGTCTCTACAGACACTTTAATGCAAAGTAAAGTTAATTTCTGAAAATATTTACATTTACAAACGATCCTTTAGCAATAAAATGTGAATTACCTGAACAAATATGAACAACCTGAAATATTTAAAGAAAATTAAGTGCAATTTTAACAATATTCTACCTGTTAATAAATGTTTTGTGCCTTTATAAATCTGATCTGTAATGAACATGTATAAATGATAAGTGGAGGCAGAATATTGTTCAAACTGCACTTATTTTTCTGTAGAAATTTCAGTTTTTTTCAGGTTTTTCACATGTTTTTGGTTTGGATAGTTAGTAAATGCAAATATTTTCATAATTTTTTGTTATATTTTGCACTAAAACTTAGAGAAACCTTTGATTATTATTTTATTATTTTACTTTAGATCAAATGTGGAACCTGAACTAAAATAAGTTTGACCCCCCCGGTCTAAACGCTACTTTTAACCCTAAACCAACAGAATTACAGACTCTGAAACGTCCTCCTTCAGGAACAGTGGCTGCAGTGTGAAGGTCCATATGTAGTGATTTTCTAGGTACTCAAAGACACTTAATAATATACATATTAAATTATAAATAATGACAACTGTGTCTCTACAGACACTTTAATGCAAAGTAACACTAATTTCTGAAAATATTTACATTAACAAACTATCCTTTAAAAATAAAATGTAAATAATCTGAACAAATACGAACAGCTGGAAATATTTAAAGAAAATTAAGTGCAATTTTAACAATATTCTACCTGTTAATAAATGTTTTTTATGCCTTTATAAATCTGATCTGTGATGAACATGCATAAATGAGAAGTGGAGGCAGAATATTGTTTAAATTGCACTTATTTTTCTCAAGAAATTTCAAGTTTTTTCAGGTTATTCACATCGTTTTTGTTTGGATAGTTTATAAAAGTAAGTATTTTCATAATTTAATGTTATTTTTTGCATTAAAACTTAGAGAAACCTTTGATTATTATTTTATTATTTTACTTTAGATCACATCAGGCTGAATGTGGAACCTGAACTAAAATGAGTTTGACCCCCCCCTGGACTAAACGTTACTTTTAACCCTAAACCAACAGAATTACAGACTCTGAAACGTCCTCCTTCAGGAACAATGGCTGCAGTGTGAAGGTCCATAAGTCATAGTGGTTCTCACAGAGATAGATGTACAGGAAGACGCTCTCCACCCCCACAGAGATGAATCCTGTATGCATTATGTCCAGACTGACACGTCAAGAGGCCCTAGATTAACTGCCCCCCCCTCCAGACTTCCCTTTTATCCCCTTCGTTCCAGGGGCCACGCTCATTTACATAAACAGATAATCCTTGATAAAAATTTCCATTAGACAAAGGTGAAATGGATCAATTTCTGCTGCCAAGATAAATCTCACGTTTTACACCGACAGGGTCATTACACAAGCCACATTTCAGGAATAATGTATTTAAAAAGTCCGCCGATAGCGGCCATTTCCCGCTTTCCAATTACCTTTAAGAAAAGCTTATTCTGTGGACAATAAAGCACATTACGGCACAATATGATACAGTCCATAAAGATCAGCGTGTTTGATGAGAGGTTAGCGAAAGCTCAGCATATTTCGGGGGGGATGTCACAACCCCGTGGTTATCGCTGACACCTCGCTGTGCCCGCCATGCAAATGTCCTATTACGCCCAGTCCAAATAGATTAAGAGGCCTGTTCGGAAATAAACACTTTTTTCCTGTTTTTTTTTTTTTTTTTTTTTTTTCAGCGGCAGACACGGGGAGGAGGAGGAGATGGAGATGGTGATGGTGATGGGTGAGGAGGGGTGGTGGCGGGGGGGGGTATGGGGGATATGGGGGGGGTGGATTGACAGGACAGGGAGGTGATGCCACCGGTCCAGGGCAGCCACAGAACGGAAAAACTCATTAGTCTGCTTCCACCCCAATTCGCCGCTCTGCCTTTGACCTTCAGACATCCACTCCCCTTGATGCCCTGCCCACTCACCCCCCCCCCTTCACCACCAGCAGACCCCCCCCCCACCACCACCACTACCTCCTCCGTTTACTCCCCCCAACCCACCAACCACTGCCTATTTTAGGTGAATCACACTGCAGGGTTCGCTGTGTATTATTGCGAGTAGTTCTCCCAAAATACTCCAAGAAGAAGAAGAAGAAGAAGACGAAGGTCGTGGACGCCACAACACGAGTACAGGGTGAGGAAGCAAAATTTACAATGAACATTTAGTTGTTTTTTCTCAGCGGGCACTACGTTAGTTGTTCTGAAACCAAACATATATTGATGTCATAATCATACCTAACACTATTATCTATACCTTTTCAGAAACTTTTGCCCATATGAGTAATCAGGAAAGCAAACGTCAAAGAGTGTGTGATTTGCTGAATGCACTTGTCACACCAAAGGAGATTTCAAAAATAGTTGGAGTGTCCATAAAGACTGTTTATAATGGAAAGAAGAGAATGACTATGAGCAAAACTATTACCAGAAAGTCTGGAAGATACTATTAAAGAAGAATGGGAGAAGTTGTCACCTGAATATTTGAGGAACACTTGCGCAAGTTTCAGGAAGCGTGTGAAGGCAGTTATTGAGAAAGAAGGAGGACACATAGAATAAAAACATTTTCTATTATGGACATTTTCTTGTGGCAAATCAGGGCTCGTGACTGCGACTGAATTACGGTCGCATGCGCCTGAGAATTTCGGTAGTGCGACTGTTTTTGAGATTACGATCGTACGGTGCGCCAATAAAAAAATGAGCGAAAATTAATACATGCGCCTAGAATAATGGCTGCAGAAGTAACTCGTCAGCTGAAAATAAACAAGCTCCACGCCCCGCTGACTGAAGCGGAAAATGTAGTCCCCGCCCCCTCGCGTGCGCATCTCTGCGGATGGTCCAACACATGCATGACTTCGATGCACTGCCAGCGGTCAGGAAGTACCTACACTCTGGCACCAGGTCAAGGAGGCCTGACTTCAGGCGTCGTGGTGCAGACCACAGTGACTAAGGGCCTTTAGGCCATGAAATAAAAAAGTTGGTTGTTGCAGATAATGGTGTGATTCGTCTTTCTTCTCCAAGAACCAACTAAAGTATGTACCACACATTGACAATTGTTTTGCACCTGTGTCAATGTAAGCTTTTTCTTCCATACTCTATTCAAATACTTTATTCTAGGTTGTTAACATTGCTTAAATACATATAGGAATATTACTTGGTATGGCCAAGAGTTTTGCTTGTTCTCCAAATTTGCTATATAATAGTGGTGCGCCTAGATTTTAGCCTGTGCTCCTAACTTTTTAGGGTTAGGAGCACAGTGCTCCTAGGTCAAAAAGTTAATTTTGAGCCCTGCAAATAAATTCTCATGACTTTCAATAAACTAATTGGTCATACACTGTCTTTCAACCCCTGCCTCAAAATATTGTAAATTTTGCTTCCCCACCCTGTAGATCAGAAACATGTGCGAAAGATAAATGTGCAAACGAGTCATAGTTCCTCCAGGATGAAACGTAACCTCAGAGTGCTAATATCAGAAAAAAATCCATGAAAAGTTGAAGGTTTAATTAATTATTATATCCTTTAAAAGCCTAAAACTGATTTTCAGTGGCCGCCATAGGGGAGGGTGAAACGAAGGGGTAATCAGTTTATTATAGGGATGCACCGATACGGATACGAGTATCGGCATCGGCTCCGATACTCAGTGTGTGTACTTGTACTCCTTAAAGACATCCGATACAAATGCACCGATACCACTTACGGCCGTGTGACATTCCCAGTTCAGTGCAGCAGGTACGCGGCGGTGGAATAATGTGTGTGGAGTGTGAAGAGTGTGGAGATTTTTCAAAATAAATGACGATGATAAAAGTAACGCTGACTGACAGTAACGTTACAGACACAGACAGATACAGACGCAGCGTTCTGTCCGTCCTCTGCGTACATTCCATCTGTTTTCCAGGTGCTCGCAGATGTATAAGCAGAATGAGAATACCAGTGGGAGTACGGAGCGGTGCGGACCGCCGCCAACAGAAGTGAAAACCAAACTTATCACTCATTTCTCTTTTCTCTTCCTGCTGAAGCTAAACTTTTAAACCTTACCAGTGAAAACGCTGCAATATTAGTATCACATTAGTGTTGCCTCTGTCGTCTCCGCGGTTGGCCCTTTCGTCAACGGTCGTTATGTGCCAGGTCTCATCTACGCATGCGCATTGCATACATACCTGTCAGAATGGCGGCTAATACGAAGCAGAAAAAAACAAACAGGATGGAATATATTTATGAAAACAGCAGCAGTAAGTGGACATTCATTGTATTCTTTCATATTATAACTTTATCAATTTAAATATTTTGAACCCAGCGATCATATAGGCCGTCACATAAGCAATCAGTGCAAGTCAAGCCGAGGGGGAGTAGATGGAAAAAGATGTGAATATTTTATATGTATGGTAATAATACTATGAATTTAAATTTAAAGTTTGTAAAAGCTCGAACAGGACAATAAGTTCTGATAAACTGTCATGAATAACAGATTCATAATTCAACAGACAGGTGAGAAGATGTCACAAAGAATATACCTACCTGTGGTAGTTTTGGAGAACGTAGCCCCTTGTTTCTTTCTTTCGATTAACCAGACGAAGGGTCATATTGTTAATTGTTTGAAATTCAATGAGCCACATATCCAGGCTCATCCTGGAAATGTCTCGTGTTGTTGCGGTTAGCTTCATAGCGGATTCCGTCCTGAACAGGTTTAGATTCTCGTAGGTAGAATCCTCCGACAAATGTTCAACCACGGATTTATGTAAATCTTCATTCTTGTCAACTTTCCTGTATTCGTCATTCTCCTCGGCCAGTGCCGATTCCATTAATTCTTCCAAGGATAACATTTTGCTGATGCTAGCCCACCGGTGACAGAAAAAAGGATACGTATACGTACGCTATTCTGACAGGTATGCATGGAATGCGCGAGCATCATTGTGACAGGAACGCATGAAATGCGCATGCGTAGATGAGCGAGTCTGACGGATACGCAATGCGCATGCGTAGATGAGACCTGGCACATAACGACCGTTGACGAAAGGGCCAACCGCGTCGTCTCCATGTTTGTTATTACTGACTTTCTTCTTCTTCTTCTTTTTCTTAAAAAACGTTCCTCTTCTTCGTGGTATTTGTCCAGTATGGTTAATTCAGAGCGGCGCCCCCTGGTGGATTAATTGGCAAACGCTCATTCCAACACATTAAATGTCAGTAGCAGCACTTTGTTCCAGTCAGACTAATGACAACGACAATAAAGCACATTTACAAAAGGAACTAACAACTGGAATGGGATTATTAAGGACTCGTATCGGTACTCGGTATCGGCAAGTACTCAAATGTAAGTACTCGTACTCATACTCGGTCTGGAAAAAAGTGGTATGGGTGCATCCCTAGTTTATTACCATCAGCACTCCTGTCTTAACCCTTACAGATTCTATATTTATATGGTGTCGTCCAACTGAACTTTTCTCTGAATCTAATCTTTCTTAGAACAGGTTGTGCAGATCTTATCGCATTTTTTTAATTCACTGTTTTTTGGGATCCTGCACACCTTTTAGCAACTGGATGTGCGTGTCATCACCTCTTTTCTAGTCTTTTTTAAGTCATTTATTAGACAATATCCTCTGTATTTTGCATTTTTACAGACAGTTTTTTGATTCACTAAAAATGCATTAAACTGCATTAAAGCCAGTTTAATTTTTAGGAAATAAGGACCAAGTAAAGATCAGCCACAAAGATTCTCTTAACTTTTTGTCTTTCTGTCTTAATCCTTAAAGGTGCAGTAGACTTTCATGACCAATTTTTTATCAAATCTGTCAAACCTCAGTCATATCCTCAGCGTCATGAATCTGTAAGTCTTTCCGTGGTTAGTCACCTGAATCTCTTGCATTACAGTGAACAGTTTCTTAGTGTTATCCACTATAAACAGTCCATGTGTTTACAAACAGAGCCGGGAGGTATCTCAGGCATCTTCGGAATTTTGTCGCGATATGCATTGTGGGAAGCGAAGGCTCGTGCAGCCATCTTACAGCAGCAGCTGGAACAGACACGATTGGAAACGGCATGAGCCACCTTCCTTCTATGCATATTTAATTTTTTATGTATTTATTTGCACAAAATAAAAACAGCAATGGAAAAAAACAACATTCAAACAAGTAACAAAATTGTGCAAGAGAGGTTAGAAGCCAAAAAAGAAGGTTTATATAAATACCTCCCCCGAAATGAACAATACACAAAAAAAGAATAAAAAAATACAATATAACTGAAATAATAAACTGAAGTAAAAACAATAAAAATGTAATTCACATTACAAATCATCAAATACAAATCAAGCAGTGGTGATTTCTCACAGACTGCAGTGGAAGCTCGGCTTCCCCTAAAATTCCAAAAATTAAATGGTTAAATATGTTCGGTTGTGTTGATATTTTATTAACTACAAATGTGTTAGAACACGTTCATCTCACAGATGAGTTCGTTCAGAATTAGCTTTATCACAAACCAACGGACACGATGTTGTTCACTTCTCCTCCGTTCCCGTGTCTGTGTTTTCTCCTCCATCTCTGCTCAGTGCATTTGTCCGTAGACTGTGTCCGTCTCTGGGCTTCAGTGGGACTGAGTGGAACTGTTATTTTCATCGCCTCAAAACTGGACGGTAATTGGATGAATGCCACCATGTTGTCCCGCCCCCAGACGCCGGGCGTCCCTGGGGGTGAATGGAGCTGTGGGCGGAGCTCGGCCGGGCCGGACGCCAGAATCCCACGTGCTGATTGGAGGATCGGTCGAAAGGCTGAATCCCGTTTGACTGACAGCTGTTTTCAGATCTGCTCCTTCACTGAAACAGTTCAGTTTAATACCGTCGCACATTCTGCTGTGAAAGAGAGAGAGAAACCACTACGAAATTACTCGTTCATTTCTTGCACTGTAAATAAAACACACTCATTGGACTTCCTTGTTTCAATTTAACATAATTTCAGCGTTTTCTTGTTTCAGTTACGTAATTTAATTATTTCTTGTTCGAGTTTAATATCGTTTTGTAGATAGTTAAATCAGTCAAACTGTCGGCTAGGTCGGAGTGAAAGGAGCATCTGTAGTTTAAAAAGGCTGAAGTCTGACACCCACAACACACTGGGCCAAGGCCGTCTGAGCAGCCCAGCTCTGATGGACATTAAGAGGACACTGGTCCAGTCCTGGAAAAGACGCCTACTGGTACGATAAGGTCACTGAGCATTTTCTTAAAAAGGAACGGAGGGAGGAATGTATGTTTAAATAATTTGCCTTTTGTTTTTTTGATGTTAGCCAACAATGAGCTTCCCCTGTCTGAAAGACGAGCAGCCGCCGCTGAAATCAAGTGACATACAGCCTAACATTTTTATGAATGAAAGTCCTTTTCAGATGCTTTTTAAACAATGATAAAGTACATGCTGATTGAAGTTCAGGTCTTGGATTATTCCACAGATGGATGGTTCTCGTTTGAATATTTCCTCCTACCACCAAGATCTGCACCCCACATTCCTTCAGTCGTTTCTGTGTTTCCGCATGTTTGTTTCATCCATATAATACCTTATGGTTGCGCTGCCGCTGTCAGGTGGCTGTGCGAGCCTCTGTTACCCACAATGCATGTCGCAACAAAATTCCGAAGATGCCCGAGTTCTGTTTGTAAACACACAGTTTGTTTCTGGTGGATGGAACTAAGAAACTGTTCACCGTGATGCAAGAGATTCAGGTGAGTAGTGACAGACAGACTGAGGACATGACTGAGGTTTGACAGATGTGATGAAAAACTGGTCACAAAAGTCTCCCACACCTTTAACCCTTTCATGTATGAATTATGAGACCCTTAATCAAGATTTTTATCCTGGGTGTTTTATTCCTCTTTAGGTATGAAAAAAACATGCCTACAGAAAATTTTCTTCTGAACCTATTTTTCATGGAGCTGCAAAAAATGTCAACTCTGCTGGACACCATGCATTTAATTTTTGAAGCCAATTAACATGTATTTACTGATATCCTGTGTGAAAACTATGAAATAAAAACATTTTTAATGCTTATTGTAGGTCATTCATTTCTCAGACAGGGGTAGTTGTTTGTTGACTTGCTTTACTAGTTTGTCTGATAAATGAATTACCTACAATAATTATATGTGAAAGACAGTGTGAACCTTTAGCAGACATTTTTAATGCAGCTAATCTGATGTTTTCTCACATTTTAACACTAATACCAGTCATTACTCAATTCATGGAGATAGAATGCAAAAAAAACAACAACTTTTGTTTAAAAAACTGTTAATTACAGACTAATAACAATAAAAGCAATTGATTTACACTTAAACATGTTACTGCAGATCAGGTTTATCAAGAACAGTAAAGTTACAGTAATGGTATGAATGTCAGTGTATTATTATGGGATGGTGCATAAGTGTCCACTGTGTCGGCTGATATGGAACTAAAACAACCAAACCCATGAAAATACAAGAGAACAGCTGGAGAAGAACTGACCACTGGAGTGACCACTGTGCAGGAAAGGGTTAAAGATTTTATATTTAAATGGTGTCGTCCAGCTGAACTTTTCCCTGAATCTAATCTTTCTCAACTCATTTGTTTTATTATCCTCTGTATTTTGCTTTTTTTTCCCCAACAAAACCAGTTGTTTGATTCATTAAAAATGCATTAAACTGCATTAAAGCCACTAGAATTAATGGGAAATAAGGACAAAGTAAAGATCAGCCACAAAGATTCTCTTTACTTTTTATCTTCCTTTAACCTTTTCAAAGTGATTTATCACCATTTATTCTAAAACTATTTTACAGTTTTCAGTGTAAATCAGCTATTTCCCTGTCATCGTTAACTGGTCATGTAGACGTTCATAAAAGCTTGGAGTGAATTCAAAGGGTATTATATCAGAAACAGAGAAAACTGAAAAAAGTGTACTGTTTTTACCAAAATATAACATTAACTGAACATAAAACAAGCATCACCAACCGCTGTCCTTTCTCAAACTCCGTGGGTTTGACTGAGTTTCACCCAAACTACTCACACATCAGTCCAGAACACTTTCTTCCAGTCTTCAGTAGTCCACTGGTGGGGTTTCGTGGCCCAGGTTAGCCTCTTTTTCTTATTCTGAAGTTTCAGCAGTGGCTTTCTTGCTGGAACTCGACTCATCGAACCTGTAACTGTTCAGTCTTCTGTTCCCAATGGAAACTCAGACCTTCTGATGACGACCACTGTTGAGCTGAGCATGAAGCTGTTGTCCTGTCAGTCTGCTACCACTGCAGCTGTTGTCCTGTCAGTCTGCTATCACTGCAGCTGTTGTCCTGTCAGTCTGCTGTCCTGTCAGTCTGCTATCACTGCAGCTGTTGTCCTGTCAGTCTGTTGTCCTGTCAGTCTGCTACCACTGTCAGTCTGCTACCACTGCACCTGTTGTCCTGTCAGTCTGTTGTCCTGTCAGTCTGCTACCACTGCAGCTGTTGTCCTGTCAGTCTGCTACCACTGTCAGTCTGCTACCACTGCACCTGTTGTCCTGTCAGTCTGTTGTCCTGTCAGTCTGTTGTCCTGTCAGTCTGTTGTCCTGTCAGTCTGCTACCACTGCACCTGTTGTCCTGTCAGTCTGTTGTCCTGTCAGTCTGTTGTCCTGTCAGTCTGCTGTCACTGTAGCTATTGGAGGAAAATGACAGATCCAGCTTCTGTGGATACATGAGTAGAAAGGAGTGGAGCCACAAAAAGCCACAGCCAGTCTGGGTCCGGTCAGGGTCCAGTCTGGGTTCGGTCTGGGTTCAGTCTGGGTTCGGTCTGGGTTCGGTCTGGATTCGGTCTGGGTCCAGTTTGGGTCCTGTCTGGGTCCAGTCTGGGTCCGGTCTGGGTCCAGTCTGGGTTCGGTCTGGGTTCAGTCTGGGTCCAGTCTAGGTCCGGTCTGGGTCCAGCCTGGGTCCAGTCTGGGTCCGGTCTGGGTCCAGTCTGGGTTCGGTCTGGGTCCAGTCTGGATTCGGTCTGGGTCCAGTTTGGGTCCAGTCTGGGTCCAATCTGGGTCCAGTCTAGGTCCAGTCTGGGTTCGGTCTGGGTTCGGTCTGGATTCGGTCTGGGTCCAGTTTGGGTCCAGTCTGGGTCTGGTCTGGGTCCAGTCTAGGTCCAGTCTGGGTTCGGTCTGGGTTAAGTCTGGGTCCAGTCTGGGTCCAGCCTGGGTCCAGTCTGGGTCCAGCCTAGGTCCAGTCTGGGTCCGGCCTGGGTCCGGCCTGGGTTCAGTCTGGGTCCAGTCTGGGTTCGGTCTGGGTTCGGTCTGGGTCCAGTCTAGGTCCGGTCTGGGTCCGGTCTGGGTTCGGTCTGGATTCGGTCTGGGTTCAGTTTGGGTCCAGTCTGGGTCCGGTCTGGGTCCAGCCTGGGTCCAGTCTAGGTCCAGTCTAGGTCCAGTCTGGGTCCAGTCTAGGTCCAGTCTAGGTCCAGTCTGGGTCCAGTCTGGGTCCAGCCTGGGTCCAGTCTGGGTCCAGTCTAGGTCCAGTCTAGGTCCAGTCTGGGTCCAGTCTAGGTCCAGTCTAGGTCCAGTCTGGGTCCAGTCTAGGTCCAGTCTGGGTCCAGCCTGGGTCCAGTCTAGGTCCAGTCTGGGTCCAGTCTGGGTCCAGTCTAGGTCCAGTCTGGGTCCAGTCTAGGTCCAGTCTAGGTCCAGCCTGGGTCCAGTCTAGGTCCAGCCTGGGTCCAGTCTAGGTCCAGTCTAGGTCCAGTCTGGGTCCACTCTAGGTCCAGTCTGGGTCCAGCCTGGGTCCAGTCTAGGTCCAGTCTAGGTCCAGTCTGGGTCCAGCCTGGGTCCAGTCTAGGTCCAGTCTAGGTCCAGCCTGGGTCCAGTCTAGGTCCAGTCTAGGTCCAGTCTAGGTCCAGCCTGGGTCCAGTCTAGGTCCAGTCTAGGTCCAGTCTAGGTCCAGCCTGGGTCCAGTCTAGGTCCAGTCTAGGTCCAGCCTGGGTCCAGCCTGGGTCCAGTCTAGGTCCAGTCTAGGTCCAGTCTAGGTCCAGCCTGGGTCCAGTCTAGGTCCAGTCTAGGTCCAGCCTGGGTCCAGTCTAGGTCCAGTCTAGGTCCAGTCTAGGTCCAGCCTGGGTCCAGTCTAGGTCCAGTCTGGGTCCAGCCTGGGTCCAGTCTAGGTCCAGTCTGGGTCCAGTCTGGGTAAACTGAAGTGTTTTTCCTGCGTTGTGTTTCATTTTGAGTTTAAAATCTGTTCAGTCTGGCTTCAGTTTCATACAAAAAAATCATAACAAATGAACTTAAGTCAACATTTTCATCTGAACTATTTTTATTTCTAATCTAATGAATAACAAAACAATAATTGTTAGACTTATAAATACAGTTTTTCTGACCACTGATGTTCATGAGATTCAATATAAAATAAATTTACCAGTGAGACAGGATTTATCATAAGTCATGTGGTAATTAAATATGCACAGATATGGACTCTGGAAATTCTTTTATTTCGACTAGAAGGTCCTCCTGCCCAGACTGGAACGCACATGGACTGAGTACTAATTTACACGTAGATATCTCAGATAATTTACTTCTTTTCAACTGTTTGACTTTTGAGTACTTGCCGATACCGAGTACTGATACGAGTACTTAGTAATCCCATTACAATTCTTAGTTCCTTTTGTAAATGTGCTTTATTGTCGTTGTCATTAGTCTGACTGGAACAAACCGCTGCTACTGACATTTAATGTTAGAATGAGCGTTTGTCAGTTAATCCACCAGGGGGCGCCGCTCTGAATTAACCATACTGGACAAATACCACGAAGAAGAGGAACGTTTTTTAAGAAGAAGAAGAAGAAGAAAGTCAGTAATAACTTAGTCAGTAATAATTTTCCAACGTCTGTCTTCACGTCCAGCATCAAGTGGTGTTTGACTTTTGTCTTAGAAGCCTCTTCCTCTTCTTCCTCCTCTTCTTCCTCCTCTTCCTCCTTTTCTTCTTCCTCCTCCTCCTCTTCCTCCTCCTCTTCTTCCTCCTCTTCTTCCTCCTCTTCCTCCTTTTCTTCTTCCTCCTCCTCCTCCTCCTCCTCTTCCTCCTTTTCTTCCTCCTCTTCCTCCTTTTCTTCCTCCTCCTCTTCTTCCTTTTCTTCTTCCTCCTCCTCCTCCTCTTCCTCCTCCTCTTCTTCCTCCTCTTCCTCCTTTTCTTCTTCCTCCTCCTCTTCCTCCTTTTCTTCTTCCTCCTCTTCCTCCTCTTCCTCTTCTTCCTCCTCCTCTTCCTCCTTTTCTTCCTCCTCCTCTTCCTCCTCCTCTTCTTCCTTTTCTTCTTCCTCCTCCTCCTCCTCTTCTTCCTTTTCTTCCTCCTCCTCCTCCTCTTCCTCCTTTTCTTCCTCCTCCTCCTCCTCCTCCTCCTCTTCCTCCTTTTCTTCCTCCTCTTCCTCCTTTTCTTCCTCCTCCTCTTCTTCCTTTTCTTCTTCCTCCTCCTCCTCCTCTTCCTCCTCCTCTTCTTCCTCCTCTTCCTCCTTTTCTTCTTCCTCCTCCTCTTCCTCCTTTTCTTCCTCCTCCTCTTCCTCCTCCTCTTCTTCCTTTTCTTCTTCCTCCTCCTCCTCTTCTTCCTTTTCTTCCTCCTCCTCCTCCTCTTCCTCCTTTTCTTCTTCCTCTTCCTCCTCCTCCTCCTCTTCCTCCTCCTCCTCTTCCTCTTCCTCTTCTTCCTCCTTCTCTTCCTCCTCTTCTTCTTCCTGCTCTCCCTCCTCCTCCAACCTGACGACTCGTCCCAACTTGTGAGGTATTCATATTTCGTACACTGCAAAAAAATCTAAATCTAAACCAAGTGTATTTTTCTCATTTCTAGTTCAAATATCTCATCACACTTAAAATCAGACAGAATCACCTGTTCACTGAGATAGAAGAACTGATTTAGAGACAAGAGACCTGGAAAATCTGATTTCAACAAATCTGACCAAAAGAATTTTCACTTGTTCCATTGGCAGATTTTTTTTGCTTAATTCAAGACTTTTTTTTTTTTTTGCTTAATTCAAGATTTATTTTCGCATAATTCAAGATTCTTTTTTTTTTTGCTTAATTCAAGATATTTTTTGATATTTCTTTTTTTTTTGCTTAAATTAAGATTTTTTTTGCTTAATTCAATATTTTTTGCTATTTCAATTTTTTGCTTAATTCAATGTTTTTTTGCGTAATTCAATATTTTTTGCGTAATTCAATTTTTTTTGCTTAATCTAATGTGTTTTTTTGTTTAATTCAAGAATTTTTTGCTTTCAAGATATTTTTGCTTAATTCAATATTTTTTTGTTTCATTCAAGATTTTTTTTTTGCTTAATTTAAGTTTTGGTTTTTTTTTTTGCTTAATTCAATATTTTTTTTCCTTCATTCAATATTTTTTGTGTAATTCAATATTTTTTGCTATTTCACTGTTTTTTTTCCTTAACTCAAGATATTTTTGCTTAATTCAAGCAACAAAAAAAAAATTTGCCAATGAAACAAGTGAAAATTATCTTTTTTTTTTTTTTTATTTCAGAACAGTTCCCCCAAGAGGAACTGTTCAGTGAGATAGAAGAACTGATTTAGAGACAAGAGATCTGGAAAATCTGATTTCAAGAAATAAAAAAAAAAGATAATTTTCACTTGTTCCATTGGTAGATATTTTTTTTGCTTGAATTAAGCAAAAATATCTTGAATTAAGAAAAAAAATATTGAAATAGCAAAAAATATTGAATTATACAAAAAATATTGAATGAAGCAAAAAATCTTGAATTAAGCAAAAAAAAAAAAAAAACTTAAATTAAGCAAAAAAAAAATCTTGAATTAAACAAAAAAATAGTGAAATAGCAAAAAAATCTTGAATTAAGCTAAAAAAAAAGAAAGAGCAAAAAAATGAAATTAAGCAAAAAAAAAAATCTTGAATGAAGCAAAAAAAGATTGAATTAAGCAAAAAAAAAAATGAAATAGCAAAAAAAATCTTGAATGAAACAAAAAAATATTGAATTAAGCAAAAAATACTGACTTACGCAAAAAAAAAACACTGAACTAAGCAAAAAAAATAAAAAATGAAATAGCAAAAAACATTGAATTAAACAAAAAAAATCTTAATTTTAGCAAAAAATATTGAAATATCAAAAATTTGAATTAAGCAAAAAAAAATCTTAAATTAAGCAAAAAAAAATTTGTTGAAGCAAAAAAATCTTGAAAAAGAAAAAACAATCTTTAATGAAGCAAAAATATCTTGAATTAAGCACAAAAAAAATCTTGAATTATGCAAAAAAAATCTTGAATTAAGCAAAAAAAAAAAAAAAAAATCTTGAATTAAGCAAAAAAATCTGCCAATGGAACAAGTGAAAATTATCTTTTTTTTTTTCTTTAAACCAGATTTTCCAGACCTCTCGTCTCTAAATCAGTTCTTCCGTCTCTCTGAACACTTCCTCTTTCGGTGATTCTGTCTGATTTTAAGTGTGATGAGATATTTGGACTAGAAATGAGACAAACACAGGTGGTCAGATTTAGATTTTTTGCAGTGTGTTTTTGTGTTTTTGATCCGTATCGCTGTAGTCTGACAGGGCCGGAACAAAAGAACCCATGAGCGTCGTTGGTCTTCCTCTGTCCCACCAACCCCCCCCCCAAGAGGAACTGTTCAGTGAGATAGAAGAACTGATTTAGAGACAAGAGATCTGGAAAATCTGATTTCAAGAAATAAAAAAAAAAGATAATTTTCACTTGTTCCATTGGTAGATTTTTTTTTTGCTTGAATTAAGCAAAAATATCTTGAATTAAGAAAAAAAATATTGAAATAGCAAAAAATATTGAATTATACAAAAAATATTGAATGAAGCAAAAAATCTTGAATTAAGAAAAAAAAAAGAAAACTTAAATGAAGCAAAAAAAAAATCTTGAATTAAACAAAAAAAATAGTGAAATAGCAAAAAAATCTTGAATTAAGCAAAAAAAAAAGAAAGAGCAAAAAAATGAAATTAAGCAAAAAAAAAATCTTGAATGAAACAAAAAAATATTGAATTAAGCAAAAAATACTGACTTACGCAAAAAAAACCACTGAACTAAGCAAAAAAAATAAAAAATGAAATAGCAAAAAACATTGAATTAAACAAAAAAAAATCTTAATTTTAGCAAAAAATATTGAAATATCAAAAATTTGAATTAAGCAAAAAAAAATCTTAAATTAAGCAAAAAAAATTTTGTTGAAGCAAAAAAATCTTGAAAAAGAAAAAACAATCTTTAATGAAGCAAAAATATCTTGAATTAAGCACAAAAAAAAATCTTGAATTATGCAAAAAAATCTTGAATTAAGCAAAAAAAAAAAATCTTGAATTAAGCAAAAAAAATCTGCCAATGGAACAAGTGAAAATTATCTTTTTTTTTTCTTTAAACCAGATTTTCCAGACCTCTCGTCTCTAAATCAGTTCTTCCGTCTCTCTGAACACTTCCTCTTTCGGTGATTCTGTCTGATTTTAAGTGTGATGAGATATTTGGACTAGAAATGAGACAAACACAGGTGGTCAGATTTAGATTTTTTGCAGTGTGTTTTTGTGTTTTTGATCCGTATCGCTGTAGTCTGACAGGGCCGGAACAAAAGAACCCATGAGCGTCGTCGGTCTTCCTCTGTCCCGCCAACCCCCCCTGCCCCCCCCCCCCAAACGCCAGGAGTCATGAAACCCATTATCTTGATGGGATCAGGCAGCATCTATCTTCATACTGGGCCGCATATGATGACAGTGGTGACTGTGGGATAAAACACGCCACCAGTCGCCGCCGCCGCCACTGCTTCCTGGTGGGAAACTGAGCAAATCCCAGGAGGAAAATCGACTCCGTACAAAAAGGTTCTGCTTATATCTCAATCTGGTTTAATCCGACTGTGAATTATTGATCAAATGAGATCTATCTGTCTGTCCACGCATCTATTTTTCATCGTCGGCTTCTCCCAAACCTGTCATTTCCTTAATCATAACTTCAATTATTACCCTGATCTAATGCACTAACTTTTAATAAATCATCCCACTTCAAACAGCGCTGAATTTATTTATTATTGGCCTGATGCAGAAGCCAGTTTGTGGCTCTCACGCACTTAACACAGAGTTGATATCTCAATAGACGGAAGCCGACGGAGATACCATAGCGCCACCTGCTGCCTCCAGAGGGAAGTGGCTTTAAAATGCGCTTTCATTTTTCCAATCCCGGTCTGATTCATCGCTCGGCAGCTGTGAGTCTTTTGTTGCAGCCGCTCAGCGAAACAGCAAGTAACAACAGCTGGGTTTAGTGTGTGATTTACTGTACGTGAGTCACCGAGCTGCTCGTTATTTCCACCCAAACTGGCCTGTTTTTAGCCTTATTTCACACACAAAAAAATAAAAAAGCAGATAAAACTACAAGGAAAAGATTTTTTTTTCTTGTTTTGAGGTTTATTTGGATAAAAAATAAATAAATAAAAGGTAAAAAAAAAAAAAAACAGCAGAAGCAAGTTGTTTTTATTTGCAATGTGTTATTTTAATGAATCGGTGTTGAAGAAGCGAGGTTAATTAGCAGCATCGTTTGTAAATGTTAATTATAATGCTGGTAATTATGATGGTTCTCGTGCCCTGCGTGGATCCGTACTGTACAGTCAGGTTTTCCTCCTCTAATGACAGACAGATTCCACTCATCAGTTCAGCGTTTGAATGGAAAGCAGCTCGTGTTCAGTGGGTGGCCTTCTGCTGCGGCGGCCTCCACGTCCACTGAAGGTCCACACTGACCTCTACAGGACAAACACCGAACTGCAGACTCATGCCTGGACGTCAGTGTGTTCAAGACCAAGCGACTGTGGGTTCGTTTTAAGACCAGGGGCTCGAAGGGGCCAAATTCAGAATGACATTAACAGAAGACAAAATGAACGTCATTAGTCTTAGTTCTTGTCGCTGCTTTAACCCTTTCATGCACCAATTATGAGAACCTTAATTAAGATATTTTTCCTGAATGTTTTTATTCCTCTTTACATGTTGACATGTTGCATTATGGGAAATGTAGGAGAAAGTGCATTTAAGACAGAGTTACATAAACAGAACAAAAGATAAATGATGTTCAGTTCATTTGATTTAACTGTGAACTTTCTGTATTTATTTATTTTATTTATTTATTTTTTTTGATTGATTTCAAATATGGATATGATACAAACTTCCTGATCACTACTATTTGACTTCTTTGCACAACATAATATAGAAATAAAACTGCTTAATTTCTTTTTTTTTTATTGCGTAATTCAATATTTTTTTGCTATTTCAAGATTTTTTATTTGCTTAATTCAATTTTTTTTTGCTTAATTCAAGATTTTTTTTTACATAATTCAAGATTTTTTGCTTAATTAAAATTTTTTTTTGCTGTTGTAATGATATTAACAGAAGACAAAATGAACGTCATTAGTCTTAGTTCTTGTCGCTGCTTTAACCCTTTCATGCACCAATTATGAGAACCTTAATTAAGATATTTTTCCTGAACGTTTTTATTCCTCTTTACATGTTGACATGTTGCATTATGGGAAATGTAGGAGAAAGTGCATTTAAGACAGAGTTACATAAACAGAACAAAAGATAATTGATGTTCAGTTCGTCTGATTTAACTGTGAACTTTCTGTATTTATTTATTTATTTTTATTGATTGATTTGGAATATGGATATGATACAAACTTCCTGATCACTACTATTTGACTTCTTTGCACAACATAATATAGAAATAAAACTGCTTAATTTCTTTTTTTTTTTTTTTAATTGCGTAATTCAATATTTTTTTGCTATTTCAAGATTTTTTATTTGCTTAATTCAATTTTTTTGTGCTTAATTCAAGATTTTTTTTACTTAATTCAAGATTTTTTGCTTAATTAAATTTTTTTTTTTTTGCTGTTGTAATGATATTAACAGAAGACAAAATGAACGTCATTAGTCTTAGTTCTTGTCGCTGCTTTAACCCTTTCATGCACCAATTATGAGAACCGTAATCAAGATATTTTTCCTGAATGTTTTTATTCCTCTTTACATGTTGACATGTTGCATTATGGGAAATGTAGGAGAAAGTGCATTTAAGACAGAGTTACATAAACAGAACAAAAGATAAATGATGTTCAGTTCGTCTGATTTAACTGTGAACTTTCTGTATTTATTTATTTTATTTATTTATTTTTTTTGATTGATTTCAAATATGGATATGATACAAACTTCCTGATCACTACTATTTGACTTCTTTGCACAACATAATATAGAAATAAAACTGCTTAATTTCTTTTTTTTTTATTGCGTAATTCAATATTTTTTTGCTATTTCAAGATTTTTTATTTGCTTAATTCAATTTTTTTTTGCTTAATTCAAGATTTTTTTTTACATAATTCAAGATTTTTTGCTTAATTAAATTTTTTTTTTGCTGTTGTAATGATATTAACAGAAGACAAAATGAACGTCATTAGTCTTAGTTCTTGTCGCTGCTTTAACCCTTTCATGCACCAATTATGACAACCTTAATTAAGATATTTTTCCTGAATGTTTTTATTCCTCTTTACATGTTGACATGTTGCATTATGGGAAATGTAGGAGAAAGTGCATTTAAGACAGAGTTACATAAACAGAACAAAAGATAAATGATGTTCAGTTCGTCTGATTTAACTGTGAACTTTCTGTATTTATTTATTTATTTTATTTATTTATTTATTTTTATTGATTGATTTCAAATATGGATATGCTACAAACTTCCTGATCACTACTATCTGACTACTTTGCACAACATAATATAGAAATAACACTGCTTAATTTCATATTTTTTTTATTGCGTAATTCAGTATTTTTTGCTATTTCAAGATTTTTTATTTGCTTAATTCAATTTTTTTTTGTGCTTAATTCAAGATTTTTTTTACTTAATTCAAGATTTTTTGCTTAATTAAATTTTTTTTTTTTGCTGTTGTAATGATATTAACAGAAGACAAAATGAACGTCATTAGTCTTAGTTCTTGTCGCTGCTTTAACCCTTTCATGCACCAATTATGAGAACCGTAATCAAGATATTTTTCCTGAATGTTTTTATTGTTCTTTAGGCATGAAAAAACACAATGCGATTGAAAATTTTCTTATGCAAAATAGATAAATTTTCAAAAAGTAAAAGAAAAAAAAAAAACATTTAAAAAAAATAGTAATAATAATTTTAAAAAATTCTTAGGAACCTATTTTTCATGAAGTTACAAAAATGTCCTCTCAGGAGGACACCATGCATTTAATTTTTGAAGCGAAGAAACATGCATTTACTGATAATTGCGTGAAAACTATAACTGTTACACTCAGGGGAGATCTACACAATGTTACAGATTCATGTCAGAAACAATATGTAATGTCTTAAAACTTTAATAAAGATATGTGTAAAAAAACAAAACAAAACAACAAAGTCCATGAATATACAAGAGAACAGCTGTAGAATAAGTGTCCGCTGTAGTGAGCAGTATACATGAAAGGGTTAACTTCTGGACATAGATGTGATATTTTTTCACTTCTGGATGAAAAACTGATGCTGTTGTTAGTGTGAAAGTTTGAACTCTTCAGACTTAAACCTGAATGTCTGATATGTGGGGTTTGACACGTTGCATTATGGGAAATGTAGGAGAAAGTGCATTTAAGACAGAGTTATATAAAGGGAACAAAAGATAAATGATGTTCAGTTCGTCTGATTTAACTGTGAACTTTCTGTATTTATTTATTTATTTATTTTATTTATTTATTTATTTATTTTTTTAATCGATTTACTTCGAATATGGATTTGATACAAGCTTCCTGATGACTACAATTTGACTTCTTTGCACTACATAATATAGAAATAAAAATTCAAGGAAGCATAAAATAATGATACACATAAAAGAAAAGAAAGAAAAGAAATTTAAAATTAAATTTATTTAGCTGTATTATTTCTTTCAGACCTTTGTGGTCATGGTTAACGTTCGTTTTTGCAGACGTACAGTTCTGGACCTATGGACGCTATTTCAATATTTTTTTTGCTTAATTCCATATTTTTTTATTGCGTAATTCAGTATTTTTTGCTATTTCAAGATTTTTTATTTGCTTAATTCAATATTTTATTTTATTTTTGTGTAATTCAATTCTTTTTTTTTGCTTAATTCAATATTTTTTGCTTAATTCATTTTTTGTGCTATTTTATTTTATTTTTTTGCTTCATTCAAGATTTTTTTTTGCTTAATTCAAGATTTTTTGCTTAATTCTTTTTTTTTTTGCTATTTAAATTTTTTTTTCTTGATTCAAGATTTTTTTCTTGCTTAAATCAAGATTTTTTTGCTTAATTCAATATTTGCTTAATTTTTGCTATTTTAATTTTTTTTTTTTTTTTTTTTTGCTTGATTCAAGATTTTTTTTTACTTAATTCAATATTTTTGTGTAATTCAATATTTTTGCTATTTCAAGATTTTTTGGTTTAATTCAATATTTTTTGCGTAATTCAATATTTTTTGCTATTTCAATATTTTTTATTTGCTTAATTCAATTTTTTTTTTGCTTAATTCAAAAGAACTTTTGTCTTTTTTTTTTTCCAATTAATCTTATTAAAATACATAACATTTAGCACATTTAATGTCTGAAGCAAATCATTTCTAAAAAAAATTGTAGACCAGTGTTATTCTTTTTTTTTTTTTTTTTTTTAACAATTTTACTCATTTTCTAAGTATGTGTTCACTTTTATGCCATATTTCAAGGTTTTTTGTTCATTTTCCCCCTTATTTTTCAAGTATTTTGCTCATTCTATTCTCACTTTACCAGTTTTTTTTTTTTTACATTTTATTCTATGAATAATTGAAGTAAAACTGCATTTTACACCAATAATTTCCATGTATTGATAGGATTAGTGGATCAACAGGTATTAAACAGTTTAGATCAGTAGATGGGTTTGGTCGTCAGTGGCTGTTTGGGTCTTTATGGGTTAAAGGGAAAAAAATAAATGTCAAGCAAGTTGAAATGTTTCTAGGAATAGAGTCTTAGCATTTTTTTCATAAGTTCAGACAGAATTTAACTTTATCCTAAGAGTTTTTGAGTAAATAACGAGATAAAAGACTGTTTAACCTTATTCTCTTTATTTTGGCACTAGTTGCACAACTTGTCAATTCAACTATATTTAGTCTTTTGTAAATATTTGTGTTTCTGTTGCTTAAAACATGTAGAATTTCCTCCTTATCAAACGTCTATTCTGTAATAACATGTGTTCAGCTCGTTGTAGATTTTTTGCCTTCATATAAATCTTGTTGGTTTGACTTCAGATCATGTGGTTTGTGTTCTTCTACTGTGTTCGGTGCTTTCTGGGTTTGTTTTTCGCTGTATTTCAGACGTCATTGCACTGAAAGTATCTGATATTTGAGCTGACAGAGGAGATGAGCCGTTTCTGAAGTTGAATAAGTGTCTTGTCTTTAGAACCGTCGGTTTCATTTGAGCCTAAAGTCAGATTTACGCACAGATTAACGTCCCTTTTTAAACGACTGGGATCGATTTCAGTGAAGAGGCAGCGGCTCCCAAAGTCCAAGTCTGAGCTTCATCAGAAATTCTCCACAGTGATCCTGTCCTGTTGAAGCCCCACACTTAAATATGAAGGACTGGCACCAACACATCTGACTGAACGGTGCAAAAGGAGCGGAGTTTAAGCAGAAATTCATGATCTCACCAACACTTGGACTTTTATATCCAACTGTTACGTCTTAGAGATCTTATTAAGAGAATGATATACCATAAAACATCAGATTAGAGAAGATTATTAAGACTGTTTATCCCATAAAGAACCACATATCCACCCCTGACCAGAACCATCTACTGTTTAATACCTGTTGATCCACGAATCCTATCAATGCACGTCAATAATTGGTGTAAAATACAGTTTTACTTCAATTATTCCTTGTATAAAATGTACAAAAACTTCTAAAATAAGGAAAAAATTAACAAAAGAACCTGGAAATATGGTACGAAAGTCGATGAGTACATGTAAAGTGAAGAGAAAATGAGCAAAAATAGTTGAAAAATTAGGAGAGTTGATAGTTTTATACCATCCAGAACCTTGGATTTATTCAGTTAACCCTCAAAAACCAAACCCATCTACTGATCTAAACTGTTTAATACCTGTTGATCCACTAATCCTATCAATGCATGTCAATAACTGGTGTAAAATGCAGTTTTACTTCAATTATTCATTGGATAAAATGTACAAAAACTTCTAAAATAAGGAAAAAATTAACAAAAAAACCTGGGAATATGGTATGAAAGTCGACAAATACATGTAAAGTGAGGAGAAAATGAGTAAAATAACTGAAAAATGAGGAGAATTCATCATTTAATTAACATCTGAACCCTGTATTTATTCTATTAACCCTCAAAAACCAAACCCATCTACTGATCTAAACTGTTTAATACCTGTTGATCCACTAATCCTATCAATACATGGAAATAATTGGTGTAAAATGCAGGTTTACTTCAATTATTCATTGGATAAAATGTACAAAAACTTCTAAAATAAGGAAAAAATTAACAAAAAAACCTGGGAATATGGTATGAAAGTCGACAAGTACATGTAAAGTGAAGAGAAAATGAGCAAAAATAGTTGAAAAATTAGGAGAGTTGATAGTTTTATACCATCCAGAACCCTGGATTTATTCTGTTAACCCTCAAAAACCAAACCCATCTACTGATCTAAACTGTTTAATACCTGTTGATCCACTAATCCTATCAATGCATGTCAATAACTGGTGTAAAATGCAGTTTTACTTCAATTATTCATTGGATAAAATGTACAAAAACTTCTAAAATAAGGAAAAAATAAAAAACCTGGGAATATGGTATGAAAGTCGATAAATACATGTAAAGTGAAGAGAAAATGAGTAAAATAACTGAAAAATGAGGAGAATTCATCATTTAATTAACATCTGAACCCTGTATTTATTCTATTAACCCTCAAAAACCAAACCCATCTACTGATCTAAACTGTTTAATACCTGTTGATCCACTAATCCTATCAATGCATGTCAATAATTGGTGTAAAATGCAGTTTTACTTCAATTATTCATTGGATAAAATGTACAAAAACTGGTAAAATGAGCAACATACTTAAAAATAAGGGAAAAAAATCACCAAAACACATGGAAATATAGCAGAAAAGTGGACAAATCCTTCTGAAGTGAGAAGGGAATGAGTAAAATACTTGAAAAATGAGGAGAATTCATCATTTTGTTCACATCTGAACCCTGTATTTAATTTATTTGCATTTCATGTTATTGTTCATGATTTTTACTCATAAAACATCTCTGTGACCTATTTTGCTTCCTAATATTACATTTAGGGAAAGTTTCCTCATTTTTTCTAATATTTCATACATCTTTTCTCTGAACAGTCGTGTCATCCAAGTTACAAAACAAACAAAATCCAGTTTTAAACCTTAAGGTTAATTCTTTTAATAATCCAAACATTTCCAAACCCCTGAAAAGAAACAAAAACATCTATCTTGGTGGAGGATTTTTACTGAAAAAATGCAAAATACAGGCAAAAATTTTATAGTAAATGGTGATAAATCACTTAAAAATAGAGAAAAATTAACTTGGGAACTGACACAAAAGTAGTGCTGGGTCTAAAGGGGTTAATTTATTTACATTTCATGTTATTGTTCATGATTTTTACTCATAAAACATCTCTGTGACCCACTTTGGTTCCTACTATTACATTTAGGGAAAGTTTCCTCATTTTTTCTAATATTTTATACATCTTTTCTCTGAACAGTCGTGTCATCCAAGTTACAAAACAAACAAAATCCAGTTTTAAACTTTAAGGTTAATTCTTTTAATAATCCAAACATTTCCAAACCCCTGAAAAGAAACAAAAACATCTATCTTGGTGGAGGATTTTTACTGAAAAAATGCAAAATACAGGCAAAAATTTTATAGTAAATGGTGATAAATCACTTAAAAATAGAGAAAAATTAACTTGGGAACTGACACAAAAGTAGTGCTGGGTCTAAAGGGGTTAATTTATTTACATTTCATGTTATTGTTCATGATTTTTACTCATAAAACATCTCTGTGACCCACTTTGGTTCCTACTATTACATTTAGGGAAAGTTTCCTCATTTTTTTCCTAATATTTCATACATCTTTTCTCTGAACAGTCGTGTCATCCAAGTTACAAAACAAACAAAATCCAGTTTTAAACTTTAAGGTTAATTCTTTTAATAATCCAAACATTTCCAAACCCCTGAAAAGAAACAAAAACATCTATCCTGGTGGAGGATTTTTACTGAAAAAATGCAAAATATAGGCAATAATTTTATAGTAAATGGTGATAAATCACTTAAAAATAGAGAAAAATTAATTTGGGAACTGACACAAAAGTAGTGCTGGGTCTAAAGGGGTTAATTTATTTACATTTCATGTTATTGTTCATGATTTTTACTCATAAAACATCTCTGTGACCCACTTTGGTTCCTACTATTACATTTAGGGAAAGTTTCCTCATTTTTTTCCTAATATTTCATACATCTTTTCTCTGAACAGTCGTGTCATCCAAGTTACAAAACAAACAAAATCCAGTTTTAAACTTTAAGGTTAATTCTTTTAATAATCCAAACATTTCCAAACCCCTGAAAAGAAACAAAAACATCTATCTTGGTGGAGGATTTTTACTGAAAAAATGCAAAATACAGGCAAAAATTTTATAGTAAATGGTGATAAATCACTTAAAAATAGAGAAAAATTAACTTGGGAACTGACACAAAAGTAGTGCTGGGTCTAAAGGGGTTAATTTATTTACATTTCATGTTATTGTTCATGATTTTTACTCATAAAACATCTCTGTGACCCACTTTGGTTCCTACTATTACATTTAGGGAAAGTTTCCTCATTTTTTCTAATATTTCATACATCTTTTCTCTGAACAGTCGTGTCATCCAAGTTACAAAACAAACAAAATCCAGTTTTAAACTTTAAGGTTAATTCTTTTAATAATCCAAACATTTCCAAACCCCTGAAAAGAAACAAAAACATCTATCCTGGTGGAGGATTTTTACTGAAAAAATGCAAAATATAGGCAATAATTTTATAGTAAATGGTGATAAATCACTTAAAAATAGAGAAAAATTAATTTGGGAACTGACACAAAAGTAGTGCTGGGTCTAAAGGGGTTAATTTATTTACATTTCATGTTATTGTTCATGATTTTTACTCATAAAACATCTCTGTGACCCACTTTGGTTCCTACTATTACATTTAGGGAAAGTTTCCTCATTTTTTTCCTAATATTTCATACATCTTTTCTCTGAACAGTCGTGTCATCCAAGTTACAAAACAAACAAAAACATCCAGTTTTAAACTTTAAGGTTAATTCTTTTAATAATCCTCACATTTCCAGTTTGTCCATCATGTCAGAAACCTGCTGTTATTGTTCCGTGAAGCTGCAGAAACGTTGAAACATGTTATTGAAGGTGCGTCGGAGTCCAAATCCAAAGGTACTCTGGATGAGTACAAGTAGCAATCAGAAAAAAAACCTTTTTGGCTGGAAAAATATACATAAGTGACATCGTTTTTTCCTCTAAATCTCTTTGGAAAAGTGAAGAAAACCAATCTGCGTGGCATGTAACCCTGCAGAAAGAGGATAAGTGCAGCGTTGCATATGCAGGTCTAATCTACAGTCCGTTTGATAATAAAGGGCTTATTTTGTCATTGTTCTGAAAGAAAAAAAAAAGCCTGCACACATACTCTTTGTGTCAAAAAGCTTAAACAGTTTGTCTGTGTGATGAGGGTGGGCTTACGATTTCTGATCCATTAGGGATTAACAGGAAGTTTGGTCCGGCTGCAAAAAAGTGCAACATGTGGCAGCAGTTGTTTCTGTTTGAAAGCATTAATCCCATTCGCAGCAGAAACAGCAGAAACGGCTAAACGTCCTAAAACAACCAGAGCGTCCTGCGCCTTAATCCCACCGCCCATGCACAAATTGTTTTCGCTTTTTCTTCTGAATCCCGGCAGGAATTACAAGACAGACAACCAGATGTATCCTTTAAGACTTAAAACAAAAAAAAAAAAGTAAAAGTAAGCCAAGAGATTAAGACTAATGCCTTTCAATATTGTTATACAGATGAAAGTTACCGAAAAAAAAAAGTACAAGGAGTATAAGAAACAATGCCATTTCATTCCCAGAGATGAGTGGTTCAGATGCACAGAGGAGCTTTAGGATGCAATGAATTCTGTTTGTAGTAATTTATGGTAAAGACAAAGCATACAATACACTATATAGTTTTATACTGATAATCCTGTAAACGCTCCATTCACACACAGAAGCACAGGGTCGCAGAGTTGTTTTTACCTACACTGTAAAAAATCTAAATGTTATCAAGTGATAATTTTCACTTGTTCCATTGGCAGATTTTTTTTTTTGCTTGAATTAAGCAAAAAAAATCTTGAATTAGGCAAAAAAAATCTTGAATTAAGCAAAAAAATCTTGAAATAAGCAAAAAAAAAATTCTTGAATGAAGCAAAAAAAAAAAAAAAAAAATCTTGAATGAAGCAAAAAAAATCTTGTACTAAGCAAAAAAAAAGACTGAGTTAAGCTAAAAAAAATAAAATAAAATAAAAAATCTTGAATTATGGAAAAAAAAAATCTTGAACTAAGCAAAAAAATCTTGAACTAAGCAAAAAAATCTAGAATTAAGCAAAAAAACTAATACTGATACTGATAATCCTATAAACGGTCCGTTCACACACAGAGGCAGAGGGTCACAGAGTTATTTTTACATACACTGTAAAAAAAATCTAAATGTTATCAAATGATAATTTTCACTTGTTCCATTGGGAGATTTTTTTTTTTTTTGCTTGAATTAAGCAAAAAAATCTTGAATTAGGAAAAAAAAAATGTTGAATTAAGCAAAAAAAAAAATTTATTGAATTAAGACAAAAAGATCTTGAATTAAGCAAAAAAATCTTTTACTAAGAAACAAAAAAAAGATTGAATTAAGCTAAAATAAATAAATAAATAAATAAATCTTGAATTAAGCAAAAAATAATAATTTTTAATTAAGCAGAAAAAAATCTTGAATTAAGCAAAAAAAAAATCTTGAATTAAGCAAAAAAAAATCTTTAACTAAGCAAAAAAAAAAAAGAGAGATTGAATTAAGCTAAAAAAAAAAATCTAAAAAAAAATCTTGAATTATGCAAAAAAAAAAAATCTTTAACTAAGCAAAAAAATCTTGAATTAAGCAAAAAACTGATCCTGATACTAATAATCCTATAAACGGTCCATTCACACACAGAGGCAGAGGGTCACAGAGTTGTTTTTACACACACTGTAAAAAATCTAAATGTTACCAAGTGTATGTGTCTCATTTCTAGTCCAAATATCTCATCACACTTAAAATCAGACAGAATCACCTAAAGAGGAACTTTTCAGTGAGATATAAGAGCTGATTTATAGACAATAGATCTGGAAAATCTGGTTTCAAGAAATCTTACCAAGATAATTGTCACCTGTTCCGTTGACAGATTTTTTTGCTTGAATTAAGCAAAAAAAATCTGTCAATCTGCCAACATTAAAGTCCTCATTTTTTATTGGTCCACAGATGAAAAACACACAATTATTTGCTAAACGTTACTCAATGCAACCAATGTAAAAACTATTTTCATGCGTCTTTTTTTGTTTGTTTGTTTGTTTGTACAAAAGTGTTTTTATTGTTAAACAGGAATAAAAGCAGCTAGATGAAAAAAAAACCTAATGTTTGAATATGAGACTAATGCTGCGTTTCCACTATGTGGAACCGGCTCGACTCGGGTACCAGGTCCTATTCCTGTAGACCGTTTCCATTACAGGATACTACAGACTTTTCAGTACCTGGTCGTCATGGCGATGCGGTGTGTTACTTCTGTGTCGTCTGCTCAGAGTTGCAGATAAACTCGCTCGTTGTGTGTTGTCTTGTCAAGTTCATGCAGAATTTTTACGTCTGAACCTCCTGGACAAACCGTGGTGTAGTTTTTTTGGGCTGTCATCATGTGGATTCACCGACCGACATATTTACTGTAAAGTTCCACATCTGTTTTTTGTAAAAGGGCGGGGTCACACAGACGACTCTCTGACCAATCAGTGGTCTGCAGTGTTTACACAGTGTCACCTTTTAGTATCTGGTCCCCAGTCCTGGAACCTCAGCGGAGGTGATACCAAAAAACTAGTACCGGGTACCAGATTCCAGGTCCTTTTTCGTAATGGAAACGCAAAAAGGCCGAGTCGAGTCGAGTCGAGCCGATACTACGCAGTGGAAACGGGGCATAACGTAACTAATGCTGGGTTGAAGTGACAGTGAAACCTAACATGCTTTCAACGTCCGACTCTTTTTTTGATTTCACTGCAATTATACTGGTCAACAACAAATTTATTGTTTAAGTTTTTGGCCAAACTAATCCTGAAAAAGATCGGCTTGGAAGCAAAAAATCCAGATCGAGACATCACTAATTGATTTAACATTTAGCGTTTTGGTCGTTGTAACTGAGACAGTCAAGTGTGAACTGTAAACGTTCATTTCACTCCAGCTCTAGAGAATCTGACTGATTTATCAACATTAAAAGTAAATACATTAAAAGCTGTCATAAGTGTTCAACACTCAGGCCCAAAGTGAGGCAAGAAATAGTCAATGTTTTCAGTAAAAATATCTAATTTCACGTAATAATTTTATATATAACACTGGTCAACAACAAATTTATTGTTAAAGTTTTTGGAGCTGATTTAGGATCATTTTGGTGTGACGAATCCAAAAATCACATTCATTTTGCTCAATCAGGTCAACTTTCTGAACTCTGCTACATATTGGCTTTTAACATTTTTGCTTACATTTATGGGCATTTTCACATCATATGATACAAAATTCTTTCATATTTCTTGCAATAAACGAGTTCTGAAGATTTGACTTTTGCCAATTTATGATGAATGTTTTTTTTTTAATATTACAGGTGAATGAAATGGCTTCGACTAGAAGATCTTGCAAAAATAAGCCTGATGTATTCTGCTCCATCTGCGGTGAATACATAATAAATAATAAATACATCCTGTTAGATAATGATTTTTTTTTCACTTAAAACCTATTTTGGGTGAGAACTATATCAAAAATCAACTGATAAAGTCACAAAAACGTAATCAATTTTGTGAGAAGATCTAATTTTTCAAAATCAAATTAGCAAAAAAACCTGACCTGACTGAGTAAAACAGATGTCATTTTTGGATTTAGCGGTGCAAAATGTTCCGAATTCAGTTGGAAAAACCTAGATGACTTGCAAAAAACATTGTTTTGTAACCCGGTGTTATTCTATGAAATTTTCACAACTTCTAACCTGTATCCACTGGACCCCCTCCACTGCTCTATGGGCCCCCCACGAATGCTGGGCCCCATGAATTTGTCACGTTTAGCCCCCCTTCCCCCAGGTGCTGATGGTTCGGCTGCTGTGGACAACGTGAGCACAGGCCGGTCAGATTCTCCGGTAAAACTCAGGGTCTTCAGCTGTTTCTGCCGTATGTTTGGGGTTTTTCAGGCTTTCTCAGGTCGGTTCTTTTCAGGAACATGTAAACATTTAGCCCCCCCCCTCAGTCTGACACCACCCCCAGCTCTGTGGGACGAGCACAGACCTGTCTGTGGCGTTTTGTGTCAAGGCCGGAGCTCGGTCGTCCACAGATCCAGACGTCCTCGATGTGAAGACGACGGCGGAGGAACAGGAACTCTGTGTGACACTAAGGGGGGGGGGAGTGGGGGGGGGGGGGGGAGTTAAGGCGAGGCCGCATCAGACGACTGCCGAGCTGCATCCGAGTGTCAGTTTCCTAAAATAGTGTGGAGCAGCGACTGCGGTGAAGACGCCAAACAAACAACAGCTCTCAGATCACGTAAACATCGGATAACACACACGACACGACAAACTGTGAAGCCTCCCTCTGTCTTCCGGTCTCGTTAATCAGAGCTGAGGAGAAGGCGATCGGAGAGGACGCCGTCGCCGCCGCCGCCGCCGCCGCCTCTCCCCTCCTCTGACCGAGGTCCTCGCAAACACTTTGCCTTTCGAAAAAAAAAACGTTGACAAGCTCCCTCTGTGCGGTGCTGTGTGGACACAGAGGACAGAGTCTCGTCTGCAGCAGATGTCTTGTGGCGCCGACTATAAATAAAGCCAATGAGACCAGCCGGCCGCTGACGAGCACAAGCCGCCGCGAGGCCGTGTTAGCTTTGCAAAGGGCCTGTCTAGTCTTGGCACGGCAGGCGGGCTAACATTTGGCGGGCCCGGAGTCGAAGCCTGTGATGCCTGAGAGCTTTGTGTTCGGGGTTTGAGAGGAAAATAAAGATTGCGGCCCCTAGATGCGAGGCTTTAGCGATGTTGCTTTTCATGTCGGAGCAGGTGGAAGAGGACGGAGATGCACAAAGGAAGAGGCGCCCCAGGGAAGCCGACATGGAGGCAGTGGAAAAACATGTCATGAATTGTTAATTTCTCCTCTGTGCTGCGTCTTATGGTCAATTTAACATGCGTTTAACAGAAGCAGCACCACCTCATCCTATGTATGAGCCGTGGCCTAGCGTACATTCGTGCAGCAGCGGTGGCAGAACGCCGCACTAGCATGTCCCAGCGTTTCATTGACGACCCTGACGATCCCAAAGGACGTTGGTAGCCCGGGGGCCTGTCTGTCTCTATTTAAGCCCGTCTAACAGCCTCCTGTTTGGAAAGGACACACTTCCACTCGCCAAGACGCTGGAGACAGACTCAATTAAGACATTCTGAGGCACCGTTTTAGTACAGATTCAACAGAGGTACCAATGCACGGGGTTTAGGAAAGATTACACTGGTCAACAACAAATGTATTGTTTCAGTTTTTGGAGCTGATTTAGGATCATTTTGGTGCTGAATCCAAAAATCACATTCATTTTGCTCAGTCAGGTCAACTTTCTGAACTCTGCTACATTTTGGCTTTTTAACATTTTTGCTTACATTTATGGGCATTTTCACATCATATGATACAAAATTCTTTCATATTTCTTGCAATAAATGAGTTCTGAAGATTTGACTTTTGCCAGTTTATGATTAATGTTTTTTTTTAATATTACAGGTGAATGAAATGGCTTCGACTAGAAGATCTTGCAAAAATAAGCCTGACGTATTCTGCTACATCTGCGCTGAATACACCATTGTACCTAACAGGAATCAAGTCACAAGTTTCATAAAGTGTGCTTACCAATCTTATTTTAGTATTGATTATTATATTTTGTGAGAAGATCAAATTTTTCCAAATCAAATTAGCAAAAAAAACCTGACCTGATTGAGAAAAACAGATGTCATTTTTGGATTTAGCGGTGCAAAATGGTCCGAATTCAGTTGAAAAAACCTCGACAACTTGCAAAAAAAATTTTTTTGGAACCCAGCGTTATCAGCATGTAGTTGAGTAAAAAGTACTAATGCAGGGCTGTCAGACTCATTTTAGTTTAGGCCACATTCAGCTAAATTTGACCTGAAGTGGGCTGAACCAGTAAAATAATAGAAATAACAGGTTAAGAACTTATAAATAATGTCAACACCAAAGTTTTCTCTATGTTTTTGAGAGAAAAAAGTAAAATTTCGTAATGAAAATGTTTACATCTACGAACTGTACTTAAACATAACATGAACAAATATGAACAACCTGAAAATTCTGAAGAAAAATAAGTGCAATTTTAACAATATTACGCCTTAGTTTATCATTTATACACGTGAATCACAACTTAGAGATCACAGTGGATCTACAAATACACAAAATATTTAGTAACAGGCAGCATATTGGTAAAATTCTACATACGTCTCTTAAGAAATTTCGTATTGTTCATATTTGTTCAGATTAGTCACTTTTTTTTGTAAAAGGATAATCTATAAATATAAACATTTTTGTGTAAATTTGACTTTTTTTACCCTAAAAAAAGACAAAATTTACCATTTTTCATTATTTATAGGTTATTATGGTTGTATTTCACTGGTCTGACCCACCTCAGATTGAATTGACCTAAAATGATTTTCACATCCTTGATTGTTAATATCTTCATTATAATTTTTGCATTTCACAAATTCATCCTAAGGGCCGGACTGGACCCTTTGGCGGGCTGGATTTGGCCCCCGGGCCGCATGTTTGACACCTGTGCACCAATGTAAGACACTATAATCGTACTTTACCCTTAAAGACCAAAACATCCACCAACAATCAAAACTGTTTAGTCATGTAATATGTTTGAGCCACTAATCCTGTCAATCCATGTAAATAACTGGTGCAAAATACAAACAAAGGGAATAAATACTTTTAATATGAGGAGAAATTTGGCAAAATACTTGAAAATGTGGAGAATTCATCATTTCATAACACCCAATTATTCATTGAATAAAATGCACAAAAATTTGTAAAATGAGCAAAATTCTTGAAAAATAAGAAAAAAATAAACCACAAAACCTGAAAATATGGCATAAATGTGAACAAATCCTTCTAAAGTGAGGAGAAAATTAGTAAAATACCTGAAAAATGAGGAGAATTTATTATTTCAATACCATCCAGAACCCTGTATTTATTCTGTTAACCCTCAAAAACCAAAACCGTCTACTGATCTGAACGGTTTAATACCTGTTGATCCACTAATCCTATCAATACATGGAAAGAACTGGTATAAAATGCAGTTTAACCTCAATTATTCACAGGATAAAATGTACAAAAACTTGTAAAATGAGCAAAATGCTTGAAAATTATGGAAAAACATTCACCACAAAACTTGGAAATATGGCATAAATGTGAACAAAGCCTTGTAAAGTGAGGAGAAAATGAGTAAAATACTTGAAAATGTGGAGAATTCGTCATTTAATACCATCCAGAACCCTGTATTTATTCTGTTAACCCTCAAAAACCAAAACCATCTACTGATCTGAACTGTTTAATACCTGTTGATCCACTAATCCTATTGATACATGGAAATAATTGGTGTGAAATACAGTTTTACTTCAATTATTCGTAGGATAAAATGTACAAATACTTGTAAAATGACAATAAAAGGAGCAAAATACTTGAAAAATAAGGAAAAAAATAACCAAAAAGCTGGAAATATGGCATAAAAGTGAACAAATCCTTCTAAAGTGAGGAGAAAATTAGTAAAATACCTGAAAAATGAGGAGAATTTATTATTTCAATAACATCCAGAACCCTGTATTTATTCTGTTAGCCCTCAAAAACCAAAACCATCTACTGATCTGAATGGTTTAATACCTGTTGATCCACTAATCCTATTAATACATGGAAAGAATTGGTGTAAAATACAGTTTTACTTCAATTATTCATAGGATAAAATGTACAAATACTTGTAAAATGACAATAAAAGGAGCAAAATACTTGAAAAATAAGGAAAAAAATAACCAAAAAGCTGGAAATATGGCATAAAAGTGAACAAAAAACTTCTAAAGTGAGGAGAAAATGAATAAAATACCTGAAAAATGAGGAGAATTCATAATTTAAAAAACATCCGAACCAAAATACCTGCTGATCCATTAATCCTATCAATACATGGAAATAATTGGTGTAAAATACAGTTCTTCATCTTTTCATGGTCATCTGATATGACCACATTTGGGCGTTCAGAGGCTTCATAGTTACCGTGGAAACACCGCCATCTTCTACAACATTAATTCACCAGTAAAACCCATGGAGTTGGATCAATGACAGTGGATGGACACACTGGGTTTTATATACAGATTAAATTAAATAACAAAAATGCACAAAAATAAATAAAAATGTACAAAATAATAATGCAAAAAAAAAAGCAACAAACTGTATAAAATGAAGTAAAAAAGAATGAAAAAAGAAACAAAATTAACAAAAACAGCTGAAGTGAATAATATGGATCAATGACAGACACTTGGTTTATGTTCAGTTAATGATAGATTTGACTGAAAAAGTCACTTTTCTTCAGTTTTCTGTGTGTCTGATAATAACTAATAACCTCTGAATTTACTCTGAGTTTTAATGAACATGTACAGGATCAGTGAATTAAATATAGGAAAATACATGAGTTACACTGAAAAAACTCAAAATAAATAGAATAATATTACAATCAATGATGATAAAACACTTAAAACCAACACCATCTACTGATCTAAACTGTTTGATACCTGTTGATCCTTTAATTCTATCAATACATGGAAATAATCGGTGTAAAATACAGTTATTCGTCTTTTCATGGTCATCAGATACGACCCATTTGGACGTTCAGAGGCTCCGTAGTTACCGTGGAAACACCGTCATCTTCTACAACATTGATTCAAAACAGCACGAACATTGACAAAAACAGCGAACATGATCGATAAAATGGACAAAAATTAAAAAAAAAAAAAAAAAAAAATCAACAAAATAAGTTACACAGACAAAATAAGCCACAAAGTGAACAAAATTAAAGAAAAAAAAAAAACAACAAAATACAGAAAACTAAACAAAATAAGTAACAAGATGAACAAAAACAAATGAAATCATTATTAAAATGTCATTTGAATTTCAAGCATAAATCATCACATCGGGATAATGGTTCAAAAATCTGTTTGTCTGTGACATTCATGCATGTGTTTGTTGGAGTTTCATTTCAAAGCACAGAGAATTAAAATGAGTTGTTTCATGTCGCTGATGACCAGTGACGTGCCGCTAACTGCGCTACTATTTAACCCAAACCAAAACCACGTTTGAACCCGTTTCTACAGCGAAGACACTGATGAAAACAGAAGCGGAGGTCGGAGAAGAACATGTGAAACGACAGAGGAAGAGCAGATCGAACACAAACAGCACATTTCACCTCCTGTTGTTCCTCATCCTCAAACTGTTACTGAAAAGAACTTCTGACATGATATTAACCCTCTGTTGTCCAGTCCATTCGACAAGGTTGAAATTTTGAGCATCATTATTGTGGAAAAAAAATATTGTGGCATAAATGTAGACCTTTCACGCAGTGTCTTGTGTTGAATTTATTGGAAAAATTACGTAGTTTCAGAATATAACATCCAAAAATGTGTATCACTTGTCCATGTCTGACTTTTTGCATGACGTTTACTGAAAAGTGGGCAAAAATTACCCTTTTTCAGTGACAAATAATTGGAAAACCCTTATTTAATCCTGTTGCTGCTTGCAAATTGTCATTAAACTTGCTTCCTTTGAACCTTAGAAGCAGAGCTGATGGTCTGGCCTTTTGAATGAGGATCAGTTTCAGTGATTTCAGTTCAAAGTCAGTGACGTCAGATCAGCCGGTTCCTTAGAAAACGTCCTGGGACAATTTGGTTTGGATTTTTTGGCTTCTAGATAAGAATTTGACGTATAATTCTTTATGTCGAGTTGATATTATCGTAAATCTGTTTGTATTATACTCCATTCTCTTTCTTTTTCTGTTGTGAATAAAGTATTACCCAACAACTAAGTATATTCTAATATTAGATAAGCCAAATCATTACTTTTACTAACCCTACCCCCATCAGTTTTAGTTTGTGAAAAAAAATACATACCATTGTAAAAAAAAAAACTTGCATTCACTCAGTTTTTAATATCTAACCTCCAAAATGTCATCAATTCTGCCCACCTACATGGGCTACTATTAGTTTATATTATTTAGGCCCATTTACTTTCCTAAAATGAGATCAAGTTTTTTTTTTTTTTTTTTTTTTTTTAACAACCAAATGTTCATATTTGTTAGATTTGGACTCGCTCTGTCAATGATGAAGCCAATTTAACCAGAGATTTTGCATAAATGAGTTCAGATTCAGATTCCTGAGAAAATTGGACCCTAAACTGATATGTTTTCAGTCCATAACCAAGAACTGGAATTTTTGCCCTTAATGTTACTAAAATGCAACTCAAACCTTGAACCTTGTCACACAGACCCTTCATAAACACCTGAAGTCTGTCATCTGCACAGCCACAGCAGAATGTTTTTCATACGGTTTGGTTTTAACTGTTACCTTTTTTTTTTTTTTTTTTTTTTTACACTTTTTTGTATTTCATCGACTTGAGCCATAAACAAAAAATACCAAATACCCCATAACTGTCTTTTTTTTTGTTTTTTTTCTAACCCTTTACATGCCATATTTGTAATGTAAGCAAACCATATTTTTTGACATAAAAACACACAAAAAAAGTTTTGTTTTTGTTCTTTTTCCAATATACGCCATAAAAACTGGATTACTTTATTTTTCTATTTCTGCATCCAGGTTTATGTCAATGATTAACACCAGCATTGGTTAATATGATTAGATTTGATTAGGTTAGGTTTGATTAGATTAGGTTAGGTTAGGTTAGGTTAGGTTAGATTAGATTAGGTTAGGTTAGATTACATTAGATTACATTAGATTAGGTTAGATTAGATTAGGTTTGATTAGATTAGATTAGATTAGGTTAGGTTAGGTTAGGTTTGATTAGATTAGGTTAGATTAGGTTAGGTTTGATTAGATTAGGTTAGGTTAGGTTAGGTTTGATTAGATTAGGTTAGGTTAGATTAGATTAGGTTAGATTAGGTTAGGTTTGATTAGATTAGATTAGGTTAGGTTTGATTAGATTAGGTTAGGTTAGGTTAGGTTTGATTAGATTAGGTTAGGTTTGATTAGATTAGATTAGATTAGGTTAGGTTTGATTAGATTAGATTAGATTAGATTAGATTAGATTAGGTTAGGTTTGATTAGATTAGATTAGATTAGGTTAGGTTTGATTAGATTAGATTAGATTAGGTTAGGTTTGATTAGATTAGATTAGGTCAGGTTAGGTTAGGTTTGATTATATTATATTATATTATATTATATTATATTATATTATATTAGGTTAGGTTAGGTTTGATTTGATTTAGTGAGTTATTCCGAACATGCAAAGAAATAATAATAATAATAATAATAATAATAATAATAATAATAATAATAATAATTATAATTATAATTATAATAATACAAAAGTCAACTATGAAGACAATCTTAGAAAGAAAAACAGCACAGTAGTTTCATTTACATCACCGAAAAGAAAACAAGAATTAGAATAAAAGTTTTTATCGTTTATAATCTTCAACCACTTGGTCTTTACTTTCTATTTCTATCTTATTTTTGTCTTTTTTTCTTTTCTTTTTTTTCTCCTCCATGAGTAAACATCTTTTATATGAAGGTACCTGATCACCAAATGCTTCTGTAAAAAACCTACACATTATACTTTTTTTTTTTAGTTTCCTTTTGTGCTATACAGTAAATAAGTGCACATCACTGCCAACTCCGAGCCCACATAATCAATTAACTGAGCAGCGAGTGCAGCAGCAGCAGATTCTCAGCTTTGGCCCTTTGCATGTTGGAGTTAGCGTGGTAACTGGGCGGCTGACACTGTGCCAGAGTGGATGTGCTGAGAGGTGTATTAGAAGTGATAATGAAGAGCACACTTCCACTTGAGAATGAGTGTTAAGTGGGGTGTAAACAGCCGAGGGAAGACTGAGTGTGACTTCGCTCCTGAGGGAATCCTCCAACATCTCACACCTGAGAGGAGAGCGCTCACTCTGACGACCATTCCCTACGACAGGAAGCGGCGACAGGATGCGACAGCCGACGACAGCCGGGAGATGGAGAGCTGCAGCCGGCCGGCGTCCTCCATCTGCAGAGGCCACACCTGCAACGGACAGCATACGCTCACATCCACAGCAGTACAGTTTAACAATGACTGTTTCTACACTCTGTTAAGGGTTCGTGTTTTCTTTTATTCTGTAATGTGCTGAGTCATTTGTGTTTGTTATATTTTCGGTAGTTTTTTTTTTCTATTCTCTTCCTTGTGTGAGGGTGTGTTCTGTCTTTCCCTCCAACAGACAAGTGGTTAACCCATAAAGACCCAAACAGCCGCCGACGACCAAAACAACTACTGATGTAAAATGTTTAATAACTTCTGATCCACTAATCCTACCAATCCATGTAAATAATTGTTGTAAAATACAGTTTATCATCTTTTCATGGTCATCAGATATGACCCATTTGGACGTTCAGAGGCTCCGTAGTGAGCACAGAAACACCGTCATCTTCTACAACATTGATTCACCGATAAAACCCATGGATTTGGATCAATGACAGTGGATGGAGACACTTATTTTATTTTCCGTTAATGTTATATTTTTCTGACAAAGTCACTTTTTCTTCAGTTTTCTTTGTTTTTCATATAATATCCCTCAATTTTAATTTGAGCTTTTATGAACATCCACATAATTAGTAAATTTAAATATCGGAAAATACTTGATGTACACTGAAAAAAAGGAAAATACAGAGGATAATGTCATAATAAATGGCAATAAATCACTTAAGAAAAGTTAACTATAGAGAAAAAAATAATTTGGAACTGCCACCAAAGTAGCACTGGGTCTTTATGGGTTAATGGGGGATCAAGGTCAAAGGTCAAGGTTACTTTATTTATACATGTAGGTAGATTTGTTTTGCAGTCTAGGTGATTGCCTTGGCATTACAACAGCACATGCAGGGTGGGGAAGCAAAATTTACAATGAACATTTAGTTGTTTTTTCTCAGCAGGCACTACGTCAATTGTTTTGAAACCAAACATATACTGATGTCATAATCATACCTAACACTATTATCCATACCTTTTCAGAAACTTTTGCCCATATGAGTAATCAGGAAAGCAAACGTCAAAGAGTGTGTGATTTGCTGAATGCACTCGTCACACCAAAGGAGATTTCAAAAATAGTTGGAGTGTCCATAAAGACTGTTTATAATGGAAAGAAGAGAATGACTATGAGCAAAACTATTACCAGAAAGTCTGGAAGATACTATTAAAGAAGAATGGGAGAAGTTGTCACCCCAATATTTGAGGAACACTTGCACAAGTTTCAGGAAGCGTGTGAAGGCAGTTATTGAGAAAGAAGGAGGACACATAGAATAAAAACATTTTCTGTTATGTACATTTTCTTGTGGCAAATAAATTCTCATGACTTTCAATAAACTAATTGGTCATACACTGTCTTTCAATCCCTGCCTCAAAATATTGTACATTTTGCTTCCCCACCCTGTAGATTGAACATGCAAGACAGGCACTTGATCACGCTTACAGACAGGACAAAAAGTGTTCAGTGTTCCACCATTCTTCTGTATAGCAGCATGGATAAGTAAAAGAATAAAATAAATAAGATCAAATAAATAAAAACAAGATGCAATAAAAACCAGAAAAGATAAAATAAAAACAATCTGGGATAAAAACCAGGATAAGAACATAAAATTAAAAAATTAAAAAATTTGAAGTCACAATAATAATAAATAGAGCAAAGAAATGGAATAAATAACTAAATAAGTTAGTAAAGTGCAATGTCACTATTTCTTATTGAGCTCAGTGACGGCGACAGGAACAAAGCTGTTTTTATAAATGCTGTGTCCTGCACCTTGGGACTAAGAACCTCCGTCCAGAGGAAAGGAGCTGAAATTCACCTGGTAAAGGATGAGCTGCAGGTGTGCTGTCGGTCTGCTGGTGGCGGCTGATTGGTGCTTCAGAGATGAGCTGGGAAATTTAAAAGCCAGAGCTTCCTTCCTCCAGAGAGCCTCCTCTCATTCCACCCCACCCCCCCACCCCCCTCTGTGCAGACCAGCCTGTTGTAATTTTTGTTAGAACTTTGGGAAATCAGCCATAGAAGGAGGGAATCTTTTTCTTTAAGTTTTGTTAGGTAAGCTTGATGTATTTTGGTTTCCTTCGTTTGTGTTTGTAAATTATTATGACTCCCTTCCTGATTTCATTTTTCTTTTTTTGTAAATATATATTTCATATTGCAGTGGCGTGGTTGCTGGTCATTTTGTTAATTTGCTCCTGTTTGTTAAGGGACATGGAGGGAGGGGAGTCTCACACCATGTTGCGTCTCGGCAACCCCTAGACCGAGCGTAACACACTCAGATGGTCATAATCTGAGCGGAGGGGATTTTAAGGGTCTTACACTACATTTTTTTATGGTCGTTAGTTATTTTTTTTATCATAGATTCTACTTGGGTGGAGGTATTATGATGTTGCCTGTTGGGTTCTTAACCCTCTGGTATCCAGGTGCGCTTTTTAGGCACACTTTGCAGTTCGTGTTCAAAAACTTCATATTATTTTATTTTATTTGCTTTAGTTGGACCATAAGGGATTATCCAAAACAAGGAGCTACTTTATATTGAAATAAATGGTGAAATGGCAATCAATTAAAATTTGCTCTCTGACGGGATATTACTGTGTTTTGACCCATTAAGGTTCACATAATTCATGCATGAAAAGGTTAAAGAAAACATGTGAGAGCTAAAAGACTCCTGGAAAATCATTATTTATGACTTAGTATTTTTACAGACAAGTTTAATGTAAGTCTACGGTAGCCAGGGCTTTTAGGACCCAGCACCTAGTGGCTGTCAGTGGTATCACAGCTTTAACAGACCTGTACGTGAGCTGCTGTTTGAGCTTCACATAACAGTTTGTGCCTGTTCTGCATCAGATTAACCTGCAAATGTCTTTATGCGAAACAAAACAAAGTTTATTTCAAATGTACATGTGGAACTTTGTATTTATTAATTAAAGGACGGTGCTTATTAATTAACATAAATACACCAGATTATAGCCAATAAGAAGTTCCATCTTCAGTCCCTTGTCACGCCAAAGCCAGCCTCACATTAAGGGGAAGGGATTTATATAATTTATAAACTTCTGTACTTTCACAGCTCATGTGTATTTCAATAAGATCTCCAATAACGAATTCACAACATATCACATATTTCTGTTCCATGGTGATTTTAGGAATATTGAAGCTGGAAACCAGAATAATCCTCATGCATTTGGACCCAAACTGATTAAAAATAGGATAAATCTGTTACAGAATGAGACATTATTTTTAATTTATTTTAATTTATTCTAATTTTATTTATTTTATTTTATCCTATTTTGCTTTGATTTATTTTATTTTATTTTATTCTGTTCTATTTTGTTTTATTTTACTCTATTTTACTTTATTTTATTCTATTTTATTTTATTCTATTTTGCTTTGTTTTATTTTATTCTGTTTTGTTTTATTTTATTCTATTTTTCTTTGTTTTATTTTATTCTATTTTGTTTTGTTTGATTCATTCTATTCTATTTTGTTTTATTTTATTCTATTTTGCTTTGTTTTATTTTATTGTATTCTATTTTGTTTTATTTTATTTTATTTTATTTTACCCCAGGGTGAGCTGTTATTTTCGTTCAGGCGGTCTTTGGCCACACCCTAAGGGTCCACTAATGATGACGTCAGTGGTGATTTGGAAGATGTAGCTGGAACTTGTTAGACGCTGGCGTATTTCAATTTTATACTGAATTAATGTGAACATTTTTGTACAAATGCGCAGTGCCTATTTCAAGCCTCAAAATGGGACTCATACTTCATACACCAAATTAAAAGGTGGGTAAACTGACGATTTGTTTACGCAAAACAATGCGGCACGTTAGCTAGCTTAGCTTAAATTAGCCTGTTAAGTCAGTTTATAGAAGCTGAACCGCACTGAAAGTTTGATCAAAATAAGTGGTATTTACCCATTATGGCTTTTGAGTTTGTGAAGAAACTTTATATAAGATGTTCTCAAATTAGTTGGAGTCTTTCGACAGTTTCGGCGTTGGGTATTCTGAGAAAGTAGGGTCTTGTATATTTATATAAGTGTTCAACACCGGCCTCTAATTGTGGTTAAATGACCTAAAAACACACCTGGGGAAAACACGAAGGTTTATTTTAAGGAACAAACGCCTGATTTAAAGTGTTTCAGATGTTTATGGGATTAAAACATGGTGGCTGGTGTTTAATCCTAAATGTTGAGCAGTGTTTGTGGGTGTTAATGTGAACAATCAGCATAAACTAGACCGGTTTGGTGTTGGAAAATAAACCGGAATAACAGGCAGGAAACTTTAAATCATTTACTTGTGGAAGCTGACAGATTAACTGTAAAACACGTGAGGGAATTTGTGAGTAGTTGGCAGTGGTGGGAGGCTTATACATATCATTTACTGGGGTCAAAGTAAAAATAAAGCGCTGAGAATAATCCAGAGGGAAAACATGCATTCAAAGCCCTGAGTATTTAATTATGGTGAAATGGTCTTTATCACTGTTATGTTCTTATATATGATGTATCCAACTAATTCTGTAAGGCAGTGTTTTTCAACCTTGGGGTGGGGACCCCACTTAGGGTCGCCTGGAATTCGAATAGGGTTGCCTGAAATTTGTAGTAATTGAAAAAAATACAAACTTACCAATAAAAAATATATGGTGAGTTGACAGAGACAATCCCAATCCACAAAGACATGACAAACTGTGAGTCTGAAACTGAAGCACTGTGGTTCTGTTTATCTGTCAAATGTTCATTGTGGTCAGTTTCAGATGCCGCAGCTCTTTCATAACTTGAAAACTTGTGTGTATGTAGGACAGATGTTCCCAACCTTTTTTGGTTTGTGACCCCATTTTAACATCACGAATTTCTGGCAACCCCAGACATTCAAAACAGATGGGGTTTTTTTTGGCTAAAATTAGTTTGTTTTTGATCATGTAATAGTTTGCTATACTATGTTGCAAATAAATGTTAATTTTAGAGGACATTTAGTCTATATAATGCAGTGTTTTTCAACCTTGGGGTTGGGACCCCCCATGGGGCTGCCTGGAATTTCTAGTAATCGATAAAAATAAAATTGCTAATAAAAAATCTAGAGTTGACAGAGACAATCTCAATCCATAACAGACATGACAAACTGTGGTTGTGAAACTGCAGCACTGTGGTTCTGTTTATCTGTCAAATGTTCTTTGTGGTCAGTTTCAGATGCTGCAGCTCTTTCATAATTCATAGTTTCAGTTCTTGTTTGTTCAGTATTAATTGTCAGCCTTGGAAATCACAGCTGGACTGACTGTACATATCCTGACCAAGGAAAATCAAATTCTCACTTTTTGCAGTAATCTACACCTGGCTTTTCTGCCTCCGTCCAGAATAATATACATTATATAGACTAAATGTCCTCTAAAATTAACGTTTATTTGGTAACATAGTATAGCAAACTATTACATGATCAAAAACAAATTAATTTTAGCAAGAAAACTGTCTCTGTTTTGAATGTCGGGGGTCGCCAGAAATTTGTGATATTAAAATGGGGTCAGGAGACAAAAAAGGGTGGAAACCACTGCTGTAAAGCCATGTGAGACAACCTCATTGTGATATAGGGCTCTACAAATAAAACTGAATTGTATTTTGATCACTCTATTGCATTTTACTGATTTACATGTTTAAGGTTGAGCTCATTTGACTGACTTTGTAAACAGCTGGTTTAATGTATGGTGATGCATCATATTCTATAAGATCATCACATCTTTGTTATGTTGCTGATTGAGTTATGCATCTCTAAAAACTTTTCATGAGCTCATAATAACAGGACTGTCTTTAGATTCGTGACAGTCTAGTTCTTAAGTACCTCATTTATCTTAAGAAGGATGACAATTTAGAGCTCAAACCATGCAGGAGACCCTTCATCCTTGAAAACATTAGATTAAATGCAATCCAAAAAGCAACTAAAACTGCCAGACAAACATAGAGGGGTAAAAGGAGGGTACAGTATTTGTGTTTCTGCCATCAGAAGTTATACCTTCACTTTAATTTATTTAATATATATCCAAATAAGAACATAAGAGAAGTAACCAATAATATATTATAAAATGATCCGCTTTTCTTCTGTCAGAGTGAAATAGACGAGTAAAGTTTTTCTTTTTTGTAAAAACTACACAAACTGAAAGCAGACCGTTACATTCTGTCTGAAGTTGTACATTTGTCTATTTCTAGTCCGATTAGATTCATACTGTCTACTGAAAGTGTAAAGATTTCCTTTTTTCTTTTTTGTCAGACAGACAGAAAAAGTTGATATTTGTTGTAGCTGAAACATGTCAAAGTAAATATCAACTTTTTCTGTCTGTCTGACAAAAAAGAAAAAAGGAAATCTTTATACTTTCAGTAGACAGTATGAATCTAATCAGACTAGAAATAGACAAATGTACAACCTCAGACAGAATAATGGTCTGCTTTTAGTTAGTGTAGTTTTTATTTTGAGCACATAGAATCAGAACCAAACAACGTGGTCAAACAGAATTTTTTGGTGCTTGAGAAGGAGCTGGAAGAAGTATAACTCACAGACTCCCACCCCTTTTTACAAACTGATAATTAAATTAATTCCGCTGCCTTTTCTTTTAACACACTTTTTATTTATTAATGACAGAATAAAGCTCTAATAGGCTCTGACATGGACGTGCTTGTGTGTTTCCAGCTTCAGGTTATTCAACCGCCGGCTCTGCTGGTTCAGCCATGCCTCAGAAAGTGCAGAAAAACGCTCAGACTGCGCACTACATCGAGCTGGGGGGTTACCAGTACTGGCCCGTGCTGGTTCCCAGAGGTATTCGACTGTACACCTACGAACAGATCCCAGTGTTTCTGAGGGAGAACCCGTACATCACAGATGGATACAGAGCCTACCTGCCCTCCAGACTCTGCATCAAAAGGTGAGACACGGAAATGAATAATTATAGGAAATTCATGTATGGTTATGAAGCTGTTCTCTGCTGTGAACTGAAAATGAGATTTATTCTTCTCTAAGGGAAGATTTGTAGATAATCAGGTACTTTTGCTCAGCTTTTTGTCACATTTGGAATTTTCATTAAATAATTTGCAAGTTGCATTGGAAAGTTACAGAGATAGATAGATAGATAGATAGATAGATAGATAGATAGATAGATAGATAGATAGATAGATAGATAGATAGATAGATAGATAGATAGATAGATAGATAGATAGATAGATGGATGGATGGATGGATGGATGGATGGATGGATGGATGGATGGACTTTATTTATCCCATACTGGGTAATTACATGACTACTACAAGATCAATCAGTGTTGTAGAAGATGACGGTGTTTTCATGTTCTTTACGGAGCCTCTGAACGTCCAAATGGGTCATATCTGATGACCATGAAAAGATGAAGAACTGCATTTTACACCAAATATTTACATGTATTGATCAGGGGTGTAAGAAAATATTGGTATCGCAATATATTGTAATATTTCACTTCACAATATTGTTTCACTATATCGATATTTTTAGGGATTTAGTCGAATGCAGACATGGAGGAGGTTCATTTTTATTCTTTGTTTTTCAAACTCTTTTATTTCTATATTCACGTGGGTATTTTGTTCTGTTGTTTGTATAC